>NC_133451.1:147874006-148174006 GCF_048565385.1 Saimiri boliviensis | reverse complement strand
AAGACAAGCCTTTAAGGTACAGACACACCTCAGAGATACTGTGGATTTAGTTCTACACCACTGTAATAAGGAAAATATTGCAATAAAGCAAGTCACACAAACTTTTTAGTTTCCTACTGCATATAAAATGTATGTTTATACTATATTGAGGTCTATTAAGTATGCAATAACATTATGTCTAAAAAAGCAATGTACATACCTTAATTAAAAATATCTTTTTTATTTATTTTTTTTTTTTGAGACAGAGTTTGGCTCTTGTTACCCAGGCTGGAGTGCAATGCGCGATCTCGGCTCACCGCACCCTCCGCCTCCTGGGTTCAGGCAATTCTCCTGCCTCAGCCTCCTGAGTAGCTGGGATTACAGGCACGCGCCACCATGCCCAGCTAATTTTTTTGTATTTTTAGTAGAGACGGGGTTTCACCATGTTGACCAGGATGGTCTCGATCTCTCCACCTCGTGATCCACCCGCCTCGGCCTCCCAAAGTGCTGGGATTACAGGCTTGAGCCACCGCGCCCGGCCTAAAAATATCTTATTACTAAAAGTTCTAACAATCATCTGGGCCTTCAGTGAGTCATAATCTTTTTGCCAGTGGAGAGTCTTGCCTTGATGCTGAGGGCTGCTCACTGATTAGGGTGGTGGTTGTGAAGGCTGGAAGCTGTGGCAAGTTCTCAAAATAAGACAACACTGAAGCTTCCTGCATCAACTGATTCTTCCTTTCACCAAAGATTTCTCTGTAGCATGTGAAAATGTTTGATAGCATTTTGTCTACAATAGAACTTCTTTCAAAATTGCAGTTAATCCTCTCAAGTCCTTCTGCTGCTTTATCAACTAAGTTAATGTAAGACTCTAAATCCTTCGTTTTCATTTCAACAATGTTCACATTATCTTTACCAGGAGCAGATTCCATTTCAAGAAACCACTTTCTTTACTCATTCAAAAGAAACAACTTCTCATCCATTAAAATTTTATCAGGAGATTGTGGCAATTCAGTTACATCTTTAGACTCCACTTATAATTCTAGTTCTCTTTCTATTTCTACATCTGCAGTGACTTCCTCCACTTAATTCTTGAAATCTTCAAAATCACCCACGAGAATTGGAATCAACTTCTTCCAAACTCCTGTAAATGTTGATATTTTAACCTCCACCCATGAATCAAGAATATTTTAAATGGCTTTTAGGATTGTGAATCCTTCCCAGAAGTTTTTCAATTGACTTCACCTAGATCTATCAGTGGAATCACTGGGCAACTACACCTTGCAAAATATATTTCTTAAATAAGAAGACTTGGAAGCTGCTATTACTCCTTGATCCATTGGCTACAGAATAGATGGTGTTAGCAGGGATGAAAACAACATTAATCTTCCTCCCTATCTCTATCAGAGTTCTTAGGTAACCAGGTGTACTGTCAGTGAGCAATCATATTTTGAAAGGAGTCTTTTTTTCTGAGTGGTAGGTCTCAACAGTGGGCTTAAAATACTCGGCAAGCTATGATGTAGATAGATGTGCTGTCATTCAGGCTTTGTTGTTTCATGAATAAATCCCAGGCAGAGGAAGTTTAACATAATTCATAAGGGCCCTAGGATCTTGAGAATTCTAAATGAGCACTGACTTCATTTTAAAGTCACCAGCTACATTAGCCCCTAAAGAGTCAGCCTGTCCTTTCAATCTTTGAAGCCAGCCACTGACTTACCTTCTTTAGCTATGAAGGTCCAAGATGGCAGTTTCTTCCAGTGTAAGGATGTTTCATTTGTATTTGAAATCTATTGTTTAGTGAAGTCACCTTCAATTATCCTAGCTGGATCTTCTGAAAACTTGTTGCAGTTTCTTCATCAGCTCTTGTGCTTCACCTTGCATTTTTATATTATGGAGATGGCTTCTTTCTTTAAATATCATGAGCTAGTCTCTGCTAGCTTTGAAAATTTTTTTTTGCAGCTTCCTCACCTCTTTCAGCCTTCCTACCAGTGAAGAGAAATAGGGCCTTGCTCTGGATTAGGCTTTGGCTTAATGTTGGAGCTGGTTTAATCTTCTATCCAGACCATTCAAACTTTCTCTGTATAAGCAAAATTACTGTTTTTCTTTCTTATCATTTATTTGTTCACTGGATTAGCACTTTTAATTTCTCTCAAGAATGTTCCCCTTGCATTCACAACTTGGTTAACTGTTTGGTTTAAAAGGCCTAGCTTTCAGCCCATTTTGACTTTTGACAGGTCTTCACTAAGCTTAATTATTTCCTGCTTTTGATTTAAAGTGAGAGACATGTGACTTTTCCTTTTACTTGAACACTTAAAGGCCATGGCAGAGGTATTAACTGGTCTAATTTTAATATTTTTGGGTCTCAAGGAATAGGCATGCCAAAAAGAGGGAGAGAGAGGGGAAAATGACAGTTAGAAGACACACAACATTAATTAATTAAGTTCACCATCTTACATGCAGGGCATGGTTTGTGGCACCCCCAAACAATTACTATAGTAACATCAAAGATCACCGAACTCAGATCACCGTAACAGATATAATAATGAAAAAGTCTTATATATTTTTAGAATTACCAAAATGTGGCACAGAGACACACACTGCAAGAGTACATGCTGTTGGAAAAATGGCACTGATAGACTTGCTCAATGTAGGGATGCCACAAACCTTCAATTTGTAAAAAATGCAATATTTGCAAAGTACAATAAAGCAAAAAGAGGTATACCTGTATAATTACAATATCTTTCCCTTTACGAACTCTCTACAATTTAATTCAAAAAGCCATAGCTCCAACAAGTTTTAAAGACTTCAAGGTCATTAGGCATTCTTCCTTCCAAAGCTGACAGAAGAATCAAAGGACATAGTGAAATGTTTACTTAAAATTAGGGTGTTCCTTCTGGGTCTGAGGCACACATGAAGTGACATTTGTTCATATGTTATGAGTCCTGATGGTGTGAGTCAGAATAAAATGTTTCCAAATAAGTGCTCCTTTCTGCTGCTGCTATTGGATTCACTTTCACGGCCTTCAACATCAGGCATGCAGGATCCTCATTACAGTTTACTCTAAAAAGAATGCTATGTCTTAGTGGATAAATGGAGAAGAGGACACAACAGTAGTCAATTATGCATTTAATATCAATGGTGAAAAATGTATTTGATCCTATGCTCCACTTGGTAAACTAAATCTAAATCCCATCCTAGGGCACTATTACTTCAAGAAATGTATTAGTTATCAGAACACGACATAACAAGGCAGTGGCCTTCATTAATAACCCTGCTGAAGGCTATGTCCTTGTACACATTCATCTCCTTCTTAAGCCTGTGAGTCTAAGTTAACATGATAATGATGGGGCATATGTATATTTAGTGGCATGCAATTGAAGCTTTACAGCCAAAAAAGAGAATATTAAAATAATGGTATGTGGAAAAGATTTTCCAAGATACTTTATGGTGTCATTTCACTTTAACAAATGTTCTTTATTATTGATTACTGTGTAAAGCACATCCTAAACTCTGGGGCCAGGCCTGGGGCAGGGGATGAAAAAAACAAAATAACACAACATAACATGGCAGTCAAAGGAAGAGCTGCATCTCTGAGGTTATGTCTGAATAGCTTCTTAAAAGATAAAGGAATGTCAATAGGTTTAGAAAGAAAGGATTGAGAAGCTCAGTGGAAAGCCAGGAGGGCCTTTGGGACTAAGAGCATCATAAACAAAGCTGTCAAAAGTACATAAATGTGACAGACGGGGAGACTTCTAAAGATATCTATGGCAAAAGCATAAGGAAAAACAACAAATATAGTTTCCCTTTCTACTCTGGCAATAGTTTATTTTAAATTCTGTAAATGGGGTTGTGCCTGCCTTATTCATTGCTATGCCTTATATGTATTGGGCATATAATAGGTACTTAAAATTTGTTAACTGGATAGACAAAAGATGAAGGCAGAAAGATAGTTGAGGGGCCAGATTATGAATCCCTTCAATGCTAGGCTTGGTATTTAGATTTTATTTTTTCTTCTGGTAAAAACACATGACATAAAATTTACCATCGTAACCATTTTTAAGTGTGCAGCACAGCACTGCTAACTGTACACATCCTATTGTGCAATAGATCTTGGACTTTTTCAGACTATAAAACTGAAACTGTATAGTCGTTGAACAGCTCGACATTCAGAATCTTGATTTTGTTCTATGGGTAACAACGTGTTCCTGAAAATGTTTGAGAAGGCTTTCCTGTATTTGGGGAAGTAATCTAAAGGTATGTCAGAATATCAGTGGGCTGCATGAAGGGAAAACCATTAGGTATCTGCTGGATTAGTATAGTGAATAGACTAGACTATAGATTATTTCCTGGATTAGTATAGTCAATAGACTATAGATTATTTCCTGTTTTAAAGAAAATCCTAACTATAACATAAGTAAAAATTGTTGATATATAAATTTATCTGAAATACACTGATAATGCTTACTCATTTCAATATTAAAAATATACTTGGGCCAAGCACAGTGGCTCAAGCCTGTAATCTCAGCACTTTGGGAGGTCTAGGTGGGCAGATCACGAGGTCAAGAGATCAAGACCATCCTGGCCAATATGGTGAAACTCTGTTTCTACTAAAACTAAAAAACTAGCTGGGCATGGTGGCGTGCGCCTGTAGTCTCAGCTACTCAGGAGGCCAAGGCAGGAGAATTGCTTGAACCTGGGAGGCGGAGGTTACAGTAAGCCGAGACTGTGCCACTGCACTCCTGCCTGGCGCCTGGTGACAAAGTGAGACTCTGTCTCAAAAAAAAAAAAAAGCAAAAACTTAAAATAATGCCCTAATATCTAACAGCCTGTTGTGCAATAGATCTTGGAGTTTTCAGACTGTAATATATCCTGTTGTGCAATAGATCTTGGACTGTTTCAGACTGTAAAACTAAAACTGTATAGTCATTGAACAGCTTCACATTCAGAATCTGGATTTTGTTTTATGGGTAACAACATGTTCCTGCAATTTTTTGAGAAGGCTTTCCTGCATTTTGGGAAGTAACCTAAGGGTATGTCAGAGCATCGTGGGCTGCATGAAGGGAAAACCATTAGGTGTCTGCTGTATTAGTACAGTGAATAAACTAGACATATGTTTGAGTATAGTACAACTCAAACATATCTCTAATTGCAATTTACTTATGTTACGCTAAAAGGTCCATAGTTCAAAATTGTTGCAAGTCACAGATTATTGATTTGAGTATTTCTAACAAGCATTCTGTTCTCCAACAGACTGAGTTCTAGGCTTGTTTTTTTTGTGTGTGTGTGCGTGTGTGTGATGGAGTCCTGCTATGTCACCCAGGCTGGAGAGCAGTGAGTGATCTCAGATCTTGGCTCACTGCAACCAGTGTCTCTCAGGTTCAAGCAATTCTCTTGCCTCAGCCTCCTGAGTAGCTGTGACTACAGGCACTTGCCACTCTGCCTGGCTAATATTTTGTATTTTTAGTAGAAACGGGGTTTCACCATGTTAGCCAGAATGGTCTCAATCTCCCGACCTCGTAATCTGCCTGCCTCAGTCTCCCAAAGTGCTGGGATTACAGGCGTGAGCCACTGCACCTGGCCTCATCCTTTAACTTCCTTGGCTTTGATCCAATATTTAACACAAAATCCTCAGTATTTCATTTATATCTTACATGCTATTCTTTATTAGGGCTTAAGATACACATGATGGTAGATTGCAGAAGAAAATCATAGATGGCTTATTTACTCTAAAGGACATGGTATTCTATTTCTTTTTTAAAAACGTGATATTCCCCTATGGTTCTTGGCGTTTCCCTACTAAATTGTCCTTAGCTTTTTAGAAAGCATAAACTGTACTGATAAATTCATTGCATTAATCACTCAAACAGCCAGTGTAAATTAAACTACCTTTCCTTAAGTCAATACCTCATAATTTACAAGGCTTTTAAGAAACCAATGCATAATATTTACTGGGAAAATTTTATTTTAATGTGAGGATAAGCTAATAACGAGAATACATTTCCTTAAGAAAATTTGGAAGAAGACAGAAAACAAACATAACCTGATGAGAATATTAAATCTGCACTTTCTTCTGAAGGAAACAAAATTTAGAATTTCCAAATTACTTTTAAGGCATTTTTGTCCCAGTTTCCCAATAAAATAATATCATTTATTTTGTTTTTTCACTGTGTAAACAGAAGCCTGAATCATTTTTGCAATAAACTGTTGGATCAAAAGAGGCCTTTTTCCCAAGATAGAAAGCTAAAGAGCTCAACGCCAAGGACTAAATTATCTCCAGCTGTAAAAGTAGATTTCATTTTTCTTGGGAAAGCTGGTAGTGACTGAATTCGTGTCATTTGTATATGAAAATAAAAAGACAGTCAATGGAAAATTAACAATACAAATCAGTTAATGAAGCACTATGTACACCCACACTTTAGACTTAACCATGGTCATAAAAATATTCAAATTTCCACCCAGATACATCTATTTTAGAGGAGTTTACATTTTAAAACAGTCAATATGCAATCATACAAACTAACATGTTAAAATAGATATGACTGTTTATTCACTAAGTTAGTCACAGTTTACAGAATTCAAATCATGCATGAAATAGTTATATGCAGAGAAGGAGGACCCCATTTTGTATTCCCACCCTGAGAAATCTGAGACATCAGGTTAGTCACATCTGGTTCTATGTGCATGTGTACCCCTCAAGGGCTCCTGGTGAAGTGAATGCTTGGCTGATTTTCAGGTCTTAGAATAAGACTCCAAGACAAGACAAAGACTGCCCTCAATCTTTGCAAAGTGCTGGAGATAGCCGGTGTGCATGCTACCCTCCTCTGAATGTGACCTTGGGTAGTACCACCTAAATATACTTCAATGTTCCCAGTGGACTTAATCCAAGAAATCGAGAAAGAAAACTAAGTGACTAACAGAGTTGACAGCTTCTTTATGGGGTCGAGTAATAGCTTTAAAAAAGAATCTTGGCCAGGCATGATGGCTTATGCCTGTAATCCCAACACTTTGGGTGGCTAAGGTAGGAGGATCACTTGAATCTAAGATTTCTAGATCAGCCTGGACAACATCATTAGAGCCCATCTCCACAAAATTTTTAAAATTAGCCAGGCATGGTAGCATATACCTATAGTTCCAGTTACTTGGGAGGCTGAGGTAGAAGGATTGGTTGAGTCTGGGAGCTCAAAGCTACAGTGAACCACAATTGTGCCACTGCACTCCAGCCTGGGCAAGACAGCAATATTCTGTCTCAAAAAAAAAAAAAAAAAAAAAGAGAGAGAGAGAGAGAAAAGAGAATCTCTTTCCCATTTTTATGGCACCAAGAACAGAGAAATTATTTGAACAGCAGGCTATAGCAAGAGGCAGGGACAAAGGGACAATGACCACAGAAGCAGAAAGGACGAATGGGAGTTACATTTACTTACCAAAGGCTGAGGTCCTCAAGTGAGGCCCCCCAGTGCCAGAAGAGGAAGAACATGACCCAGAACAGACCGGGGCAGTACCCTCACAGAGGAGCCAGGTCTCTGGGGAAAAGGGAGGAGGTTCTGGATGGTAGCCTGAAGGTCTAATATGGCAGACAGACTCAGGGTTCAGGAGTTTAAGGCCTCCTGTAACTGGTAACCAAGCATTCCCAAGAAAACAGGCTACCCCTGGGAAGGATGCAAAAGCCCAAGTGAGGCGGCTGGGAAATAAAGTGTGGGAGTAACATATTCAGGAAAGAAGGCAGAGGTCTTAGGAAAAATACCTGTGTTTCGATTAAGAATGGGTATTATAAGAGGGCATAAGAATTTAAGTCTCTTTCATGAAAAGTAGGTGAAATCTGAGTAGAGAATTCAACATTCTAGAAATTGGTATGGAGTAAGAGATAATTTAAGACTAGTTTAACTGTGAAAGTTAGTGGACAATTTCCTTTAGCAGGAGAAAGAGAGAAAGTAAGAGGAGAAGGAGGTGGGGAACGAAAGGGGAAGAGAAAAAAGGGAGAGGAGATAAGAGGGAACTAGGGAGTGAGAGCAGAGCTAGGGCACAGGAAGTGCATAGATTCATTTACAGAAGGGCCATACATTTAGGAACTGAGTCATGGCAAAAGTGGAAGTGTATTATAAAATTAAATAGGTCATGAATCCTTTGTAAAAATTCCTAAAATCTGCATACGTACACACCCTTAACTGAGACAGACAGGCTTGTTGATTCCCTATTTTAAGATGGTCTGAAGGAAAAAGACAAATGCCCCTCACTCAAGCTCTAGTTAACTCTCTGCCAATCAATAACAAGAGACCCAAGAAGCTATTAACTGCAAGCCCCTATTTCGGGGGGCTAAGGATTTCCCCAGAGTCCCATATGAGCAGTTAGACTTAAAACTTAAAGCTAACTCTTGCTCCTTTTAATGCTAAAATTCATGCCCAGGGGTGGAGATTTAACATGCTACTACTATATGAAATGTAGGAAGAAGCATATTGAGCCAAAGCGCAAGTGCTAAAAAAATTCCTCCCATGCGTTCCCTGATGTAACTTTACCCCATATAGAGAAATCCTATAAAACAAACCTACTATCTTCAGAGAGAAGCTCGCTCCTTTTCCCTTTCTCCATGCTGTCTCACTTGTGCACAAGGTGGAATCAATGTAAACTTACCTGTGCTTCTCTGTTTGGTGATCTCTCTCAATTTCTATCCTGGAAGACTACAAGAACCTCGAGATGCTAGTAACACAACCACACACACACAAATGTTATAGAACAAAATCAGGTAAAATCAGTAAGGTCTGTTGCCTATCAGGCTACCCCAGAAGATGAAGAAATAAGGATTAACTAAATGTCATCTCAGAACAGGTATTTTTCTAACTTATTGTAATCATGAACTACAAACATGTACACATAAACACACGTTTGGTCAAGTAATAATATTTTAATGGCTAGAAATGAAAAGGCAGAATCCAAAATGGCCAAATAGGAACAGCTCTGGAGTGCAGTTCACAGCAAGAATGCAGAGGGTGAGTGATCACCACATTTCCAAATGAATTTTTACTGCCCACAGACCAGGAGATTCCCAGGCAGAAAAGTGCCACGAGTCTCCAGCATGGCTGTTTCAGCCAGTGCAGCGGGTCTCCGCACAAAAACTCACACAAAGCTGGGCGCTGTTTCAACTGGTGCCTGGAATGCCTGGGAGACAGAGTCACCCATTCAACTGAAAAAGAGGGGACTGAAACAGGGAGCCAGGTGATCCAGCTCAGCTGGTCCCACCCCCACAAAGACCAGCAATCTGAAATGCTCTGGATTGAGAGTTTCACAACAAGCACAGCTGACATGGGACAGTCCAGCTCTGTGGGGGGAAGGGCATCCACCATTACCCAGGCAGTCCACCACTACCGAGGCAATCAGCCATTACTGAGGCAGTCCACCATTACTGAGGCAGTCCGCCATTACAGAGGCAGTCCGCCATTACCAAGGCATTCCGCCATTATTGAGGCAGTCTGCCATTACCAAGGCAGTTTGCCATTACAGAGACAGTCTGCCATTACCAAGGCAGTTTGCCATTACAGAGACAGTCTGCCATTACTGAGGCAGACCACCATTACTGAGGCAGCTCACCATTACCGAGGCAGTTCTAACTATACCCCTATAAACAGAACTGCAAGGAAGTTCACACAGCAGCTGGGCAGAGCTCACGGCAGCTCAGCAACACCTCTGCTGGCAGACTGTGACTAGACTACCTCCTCACTGGGGAGGACATATCTGATAAAAGGCAGAAGAACATCAGGAACTTATAAATAAAGCCCCACCTTCACAGGACAGGGCACTTGGGGGAAAAAAAGGCAATTATGAGCTCCACTGCAGTAGACTTAAATGTAAATGCCCAGCAGCTCTGAATGGAACAAAGGAGCTCACAGCTCATCATGTGAGCTCCCATAAGAGACAGACTGTCTCCTCAAGCAGCTCCCCAACCCCCATATATCCAGAGAGACACCTCATAAAGGAGAACTCAGGCTGACACCTGATGGCTATCCTTCTGGGACAAAGATAACAGAAGAAGAAACTGGCAGCAACCCTTACTGTTCTGCAGTCACTGCAGGTGATTCTCAGGCAAGCAAGGTCTGGAGTAAACCTCCAGAAGTCCCAAAGCAGAGGAGCCTGATTGTTAGAAGAAAAACTAAAAAACAGAGAGAAATAACTTCATCATCAACAAAAAGGATGTCCACTGAGAGACCCCATCCAAAAGTCAACAACTACAAAGACCACAAGTAGATAAATCCAAAAGCTGGGAAGAAACCAGCACAAAAAGAATAAAAACACCCAAAACCAGAACACCTCTTCTCCTCCAAGGGATCACAATGCCACAGCAAGGGAAAAAGGCTGGATGGAGAATGAGTTTGATGAATTGACAGAAACAGGATTCAGAAAGTGGGTAATAACAAACTTCTCTGAGCTAAAAGAACATGTTCTAACTCAATGCAAAGAACCTAAGAACCTTGTAAAAAGGTCTGATGAAATGCTAACAAGAATAAACAGCTTAGAGAAGAATATAAATGAATTGATGGAGCTGAAAAAACACAACACGAGAACTTTGCGAAGCACACATAAGTTTCAATAGCTGAACCAACCAAGCAGAAGAAAGGATATCAGAGACTGAAGACTAATGCAATGAAATAAAACAAGAAGGCAAGGTTAGAGAAAAAACAGTAAAAAGAAATGAACAAAGCCTCCAAGGAATATGGGACTATGTGAAAAGGCCTAATCTACCTTTGATATGTGCATCTGAATGTGATGGAGAAAATGAATCCAAGCTGGAAAACACTCTTCAGGATACTATCCAGGAGAACTTCCCAAACCTAGCAAGGCAGGCCAATATTTAAGTCCAGGAAGTACAGAGAACACCATAAAGATATTCCTCAAGAAGAGCAACCCCAAGGCACATAATTGTCAGATTCACAGGGTTGAAAAGAAGGAAAAATGCTAAAGGCAGCCAAAGAGAAAGGTCAGGTCACCCACAAAGGGAAGCCAATCAGACTCACAGAGGATCTCTTGGCAGAACCCCTACAAGCCAGAAGAGGAAGGGGACCAATATTCAACATCATTGAAGAAAAGAACTTTCAACCTAGAACTTCATATCCATCCAAACTAAGCTTCATTAGTGAAGGAGAAATAAAATCCTTTATGGACAAGCAATTGCTGAGAGAATTCATCACCACCAGGCCAGCCTTATCAGAGCTCCGGAAAGGAGCACTAAACACAGAAAGGAACAACCAGTACCAGCCACTCCAAAAACGTCTCAATTGGTAAACAGCATTGACGCAATGAACAAACTGTGTCAACTAGTGGGCAAAACAACCAGCTAGTATCAAAAT
Source organism: Saimiri boliviensis (assembly GCF_048565385.1). Classification (NCBI taxonomy): domain Eukaryota; kingdom Metazoa; phylum Chordata; class Mammalia; order Primates; family Cebidae; genus Saimiri; species Saimiri boliviensis. The sequence continues at coordinate 148,162,697 of NC_133451.1, read as the reverse complement.
GGCAGGATCAAATTCACACATAACAATATTAACATTAAATGTATACAGACTAAATGTCCCAATCAAAAGACACAGACTGGCAAACTGGATAAAAGTCAAAACCCATCAGTGTGCTGTATCCAGGAAACCCATCTCACATGCAAGGATACACATAAGCTCAAAATAAAGGAATGGAGGATGATTTACCAAGAAAATGGAGAACAACAGCAACAAAAAAGCAGGAGTTACAATCCTAGTCTTTGATAAAACAGAATTTAAACCAACAAAGATCAAAAGAAACAAAGAAGAGCATTACATAATGGTTAAAGGATCAATGCAACAAGAAGAGTTAACGATCCTAAATATACATGCACCCAATACAAGAGCACCCACATACATAAAGCAAGTTCTTAATGACCTACAAAGAGACTTAGACTCCCACACAATAATAGTGGAAGACTTTAACACTCCACTGTCAATATTAGACAGATCAACGAAACAGAAAATTAATAAGGATATTCAGGACCTGAACTCAGACCTGGACCAAGCAAACCTAATGGACATTTACAGAACTCTCCACCCCAAATCCACAAAATATACATTCTTCTCAGCACCACATCACACCTAGTCTAAAATTGACCAAATAATTGGAAGTAAATCACTCCTCAGCAAATGCAAAAGAACAGAAATCATAACAGTCTCTCAGATCATAGTACAATCAAATTAGAACTCAGGATTAAGAAACTAACTCAGAACTGCACAGTTTCGTGGAAACTGAACAACTGGCTCTTGAATGTTGACTGGATAAACAATGAAATGAAGGCAGAAATAAAGATGTTCTTTGAAACTAATGAGAAAGAAGACACAATGTACCAGAATCTCTGGGACACATTTAAAGCAGTGTCCAGAGGAAAATTTATAGCAATAAATGCCCACATGAAAGCAAAGAAAGATCTAAAACCAACAACCTATCATCAATATTGAAAGAGCTAGGGGAGCAAGATCAAAAAAACTCAAAAGCTGGCAGAAGACAAGAAATAACTAGGATCAGAGCTGCACTGAAGGAGATAGAGACACAAAAAACCCTTCAAAAAATTAATAGAGCCAGAAGCTGGTTTTTTGAAAAGATCAACAAAATAGACCACTAGCCAGATTAATAAAAAAGAAAAGAGAAAAGCATCAGATAAATGCAATAAAAAAAAGGAAAAAGGGGACATCACCACTGAATCCACAGAAATACAAACTACCATCAGAGATTATTACAAACAACTCTATGCACATAAACCAGTAAACCTGGACGAAATGGATAAATTACTGGATACTTGCACCCTCCCAAGTGTAAACCAGGAAGAAGTTGAAACCCTGAATATACCAGTAACAAGGGCTGAAGTTGAGGCAGCAATTAATAGCCTACCAACCAAATAAAGCCCAGGTCCAGACGTGTTCATAGCCGAATTCTACCAGATACACAATGAGGAGCTGGTACCACTCCTTCTGAAAGGATTCCAAACAATCCAAAAAGAGGGAATCCTTCCCAAATCATTTTATGAGACCAAAATCATCCTGACATCAAAACCGGGCAGAGACTTAATAAAAAAAGAAAATTTCAGGCCAATATCCATGATGAACATAGAAAAATCTTCAAAAAAATACTGGCAAACCGACTGCAACAGCACATCAAAAATCTTATACATCACGATCAAGTAGGCTTCATCCTGGGGATGCAAGGCTGGTTCAACATACATAAGTCTATAAATGTAATTCGCCACATAAACAGAACCAAAGACAAAAACCACATGATTATCTCAGTAGATGCAGAGAAGTCCTTCAACAAAATTCAATAGCCCTTTATGCTAAAAACTTTCAATAAACTAGATATCAACAGAATGTATCTCAAAATAATAAAAACTATTTACAACAAACCCACAGCCAATATCATACTGAATGGACAAAACCTGCAAGCATTCCTTTTGAAATCTGGCACTAGACAAGGATGCCCTCTCTCACCACTCCTATTCAATATAGTACTGGAAGTTCTAGCATGAGCAATCAGGCAAGAAAAAGAAATAAAGAGTATTCAATTAGGAAAGGAGGAAGTCAAAATGTCTCTATTTGCAGATGACATGATTGTATATTTAGAAGACCCTCTTGTCTCAGTTCAAAATCTCCTAAAACTGATAAGCAACTTCAGCAAAGTCTCAGGGTACAAAATCAATGGGCAGCAATTACAAGCATTCCTATACACCAATAACAGACTTGAAGCCAAATCAAGAATCCACTGCAATTCACAATTGCTACAAAGAGAATAAAATACCTAGAAATACAATTAACAAAGGATGTGAAGGACCTCTTCAAGGAGAACTACAAACTACTGCTCAGGAAACAAGAGAGGACACAAACAGATGCAAAAACATTCCATGTTCATGGTTAGGAAGGATCAATACTGTGAAAATGGCCATACTGCCTAAAGTAATTTATAGATTCAATGCTATCCCCATCAAGCTACCTATGACTCTCTTCACAGAACTGGAAAAAAACAACTTAAACTTCATATGGAACCCAAAGAGAGGCTGCATAGCTGAATCAATTCTAAGAAAAAAGAATAAAGTTGGAGGCATCACACTACCTGACTTCAAACTATACTCCAAGACTACAGTAATCAAAACAGCATGGTACTGGTACCAAAACAAAGATATGGACCAATGGAACAGAACAGAGGCCTCAGAGGCAATGCCACACGTCTACAACCGTCTGATCTTTGAGACACCTTACAGAAACAAAGAATGGGGAAAGGATTCCTTGTTTAATAAATGGTGGTGGCAAAACTGGCTAGCCATGTGCAGAAAGCAGAAAATGAACCCCTTCCTGACATCTTACACTAAAATTAAATACAGATAAATTAAATATCTAAACATAAGACCTAACACCAAAAAAACCCTAGAAGAAAACCTAGGCAAAACCATTCAGGACATAGGCATAGGCAAGGACCTCATGACTAAAACACCAACAGCATTGGCAACAAAAGCCAAAATAGACAAATTGGATCTAATTAAACTCCAGAGCTTCTAAACAGCAAAAGAAACAATCATTATATTGAACGGGCAACTAACAGAATGGGAAAAAATTTTGCAATCTACCCATCTGACAAAGGGCTAATAATATCCAGAATCTATAAAGAACTAAAACAGATTTACAAGAAACAAACAAACAAACCCATTCGAAAGTGGGCAAAGGATATGAACAGATACTTTTCAAAAGAAGACATATATGAGGACCACAAACATATGAAAAAATGCTCATCATCACTGATCATTAGAGAAATGCAAATCAAAACCACATTGAGATACCATCTCATGCCAGTTAGAATGGCTATCATTAAAAATTCTGGAGACAACAGATGCTGGAGAGGATGTGGAGAAATAGAAACACTTTTACACTGTTGGTGGGAGTGTAAATTAGTGCAACCATTGTGGAAATCAGTGTGGTGATTTCTCAAGGACCTAAAAATAGAAATTCCATTTGACCCAGCAATCCCATTACTGGGTATATACCCAAAGGATTATAAATTGTTCTATTATCAAGACACATGCACACATATGTTTATTGTGGCACTGTTTACAATAGCAAAAACTTGGAACCAACCCAAATGCCCATCAATGGTAGACTCAACAGGACAAATGTGGCACATACAAACCATGGAATACTATGCAGCCATAAAAAACGATGAGTTTATGTCCTTTGTAGGGACATGGATGAATCTGGAAACCATCATTCTCAGCAAACCAACACAAGAACAGAAAATCAAACACTGCATGTTCTCACTCACAGGTAGGTGTTGAACAATGAGAACACATGGACACAGAGAGGGGAGCATCAAACACTGGGGTCTGTTGCAGGGGACTAGAGGAGGGACAGCAGAGGGTAGGGAGTTAGGGAGGGATAACATGGGGATAAATGCTAGATATAGGTGATGGAGATGGAGGCAGCTAACCACATTGCCATGTATGTACCTATGCAACAATCTTGCATGTTCTTCACATGTACCCCAGAACCTAAAGTGCAATAAAATATATACATTTAAAAAAATAAATCAAAAGGCAAAAGGTGTACCGCTTTAAGCACAAGAAGAAGGAAAACTGAAATCAAAATTACAACATTAATGGCAATGAATTCCTTGGAGATGGAAATAATAACATGCTTCTAACATTCTCTTTTATATGTATTTTGTGAGCCATGATAAAACTAATGTAATGCAAATATCTGCCTGAAAGTAGGTATTCAAATCAAGGCACTTTTGTGAGAAAAAGGGGAAACTATTAATTATTATACTAGAACAGGCATAAACTGGGACAGTCCTAAGTAAACCAAGGAATCTGGGCCTCTGTACATAGGTATTAAATAACACTCACATCAGTGGCTTCCTACCTATGAGCAGTAAACTGTGGGGCACAGGAGTACTATAACAACTACAGCAATCCAAATGCTCAACAAGGATGGTCAGTAGATGGAAACATAATATGCACATTTATATATGTAGCACTAATTTAAAAATGTCTATAGATAATATGTTTTACAAAATTCAAGTGTACTTTAATATTACAAAATTCATGATAGACTTTTATCATTATGTATTTCTCAATCAATGGCTCTTAAGAAAATCATTAGCGTGATGTGTGCCTGGTTGAGAAAGTTTTAACTTTTGAATGTGTTGGCACTTATTTACTTTTTGGTCACTGTTATCTAAAGTATTTACCAAACTGTTTAGTAAATGTTGGCTATTATTATAAACATTTATTTATTTATTAAATTAGGCCCCTTCTATGTAGTATTAAGCCTACAGCTGAAAACTGGAATGTGGTTGCTATCCTTGAGAGGCATAAAGCCTAGTTAGGGAGAGAAATAAACAAATCATTATAACCTACTGTGTTAAGTACTGTAATATAACTACAAGCAGCAAGTCCTAGGCATGTCTTATCTAAACAGATAAATCACAACATACCAATGGAAAGGCAATAATGAAATATTAACACAGAGCTCTGAGGTCACAGAGGGTAGAATGACCAGCTAGGGACCAGAAGAGGGCAAGAGGGAAAGAGAATGCCATGGGATGGTGGAAATACAACCATACCATGAAAACAAAAGCAGACAGAGGAAGACAACACATTTACTCAGAAGAAAATCTCCTTAAACCTAAATCATGCACAAAAACTATATTTCTTACACAAAGCTGCATCTGTCCAAATGTTCCCAGCTCTGCATACATTTTGCATTTGGAGATTGTAAGTCTTCTTGTATAAAACGTGAGGCTTCTTTATCTAAATAGATTGCTCAAGACAAACATAAGTTAGTCAACAAATTTAAATAAAGGACAAATCAACACATCCAGGTCTCTTTACTTTGCCATCAAATTCCTTTGACATAACTGTGCTGGAGTAAACTATTATATAGCTCTGCATACAGAGCTGCATCTGTCCAAATGTTCCCAGAATCCAAGACTCTATAAAAATACAATGAGAAAATCTCTGACCAGAAAGAGAATTTTTCATATATATTTCTATGTGCTGTTTTGCCTTAAAAAGGTCTACAGATTACTTTTTCTTGCCACTAGAAATAATTAATAGAAAGTATATTGCTACTTTTGATGAAATACCCACAAAATATTTGCTTTGAATCAAATATAATGTAAGAACTATAAAAGAACTGAATGTTTTCAGGCACACTATTATATTATGTAAATTAACGGTGAAAATAATACATGAGATCAAGCCTTAGACCATCTACAAAGCCACCATGAACTATACCTAAAGAGCTCATTATGAATACAACTTATTTTTAGGAAATGGCAGATGCTGGGGAAAATATGCAATCTTACTTATTTTCAAAGAAAGCTTCATGAACCTGTAGCTTTATAACTAAGGAATTAAATAATCGTAGGTCTCAGTGGGGCCAATTCTAGAAAGATGGCTATTTTCTTAATGAAAAGTTGATGATTCAAGAATATAAAATCATCAGTAAAAATTAAACATGCATTTATTGGACATGCTCTGGCAGTTGACATTTGTAGCTCACATGTTTATAATAAAGTGAGGAAACAAATCAATAAACCCAACAATGTTAGTGAATCAGATTCAATTTATTTAACAGTGTGTTAAAGGACACATTTTGCACTTGGAGATTGTAAGTCTCCTTGTATAAATTGTGAGACTCCTTTATCTAAAGAATTAGATTGCTCAAGACAAACACAACTTAGTCAACAAATTTAAATAAAGAGCAAATCAACACATCCATGTCTCTTTATTTTGCCATCAAACTCCTTTGACATAATTACGATGGAATATACTATTCTGAAAGTTCTCTAAGGCATTTCAAAAACTGGCTACATTCTAAAATGTTAACTAGTTTAATTTAGATTGGTCTTCCTTCCTTGAGGCTTTCTCTATGCAAAATGAGACATGTCTGAAAAAAATGCAATTTGGTTCCATTACTGAAATCCATAATTTTTCACTGTGCCCCTATAAAAAACCAACTCCTAAAGTTGCTAAGAAAACAAAAGATACTAACAAGTGCCACCAATACCAAACAGAAAAGTAAACACCAGAATATATACGTTGAACACTAAACATCAATTTCTATTGAAGGTAGTGTTTCTTATTTCCTGCATAGATATTCTAATTCATTTTCTGGTCTTCACATATTCGTTTTTATTCTCCCTCTCCCTTTCCTCCTGTGTGTTCTGCGGGTGGAATATTTGTCTTCTTCTCCTTACATCCAATCCAAATACACACATATAAAGACCTTCAGGGAGGTTTTAAGGTTCTTGAACCTTGTCTTCAGCATACTATTCTAGGTAAACTTTCAGAAGGATTAAATAGCTAAAGGCAAAAACTGCAATCACTTTTGCACCAACCTAGTACTTCAGGGAAAGCTTGATAGAGCTGTATGATAATCTTTTTTAGATTTAACATGAGTTTCAGTGATCAAGTCATTTGTGGAAAATTCTTCGACTTATTTTTATTAAAAAATATAAACTGAATTCCAGATGTACAAAAAATTCAAATATAATTTCTTTTGGGTAGTAAGTCTACAAATAATTAACACAGACCCATTTAAAAGGGAAAACTGAAATCTTCTTGGAGATTAGTAAAGAGAAAATTAATTAGTAATTAGTAAAGAGGAAAAAGTAATTAGTAATTAGCAAAGAGTAAAGTGCAATTTTTTACTAATTAGTAATTAGTAAAATTAGTAATTAGTAAAAATTTTACTAATTAGTAATTAGTAAAGAGGAAAGTGCAATTTTTAAGACATACAAAATATGATAGGTTTGTGAAGGAGAGGGGTGGGCCACACAGAGAATCGGTCTCTGAATCTCTAATAAAAGCAAAATAGCAGTCTATACCTAGAGGACAATACAGAAGGGATTCTGGAAGGGGTTTAGTTACTAATATAGGAATGATCACTGTTTCTTTATGCAAAAAATTATAAAATGCAAAATGGCTGAGCAAAAGCATTTTTTCTGAAAGACTTCGTAGTGTTAGAAAGCTAAGGCCTAAAACACTCATAGGTGAGTTTTAACATCTTGTCGAGAGAAGTTCTACATAGGGAGACTAAGAACATGAAAGTGCTTTCTTCTCATAAATACGTTGTTGGCATCTGAATCCAGTTTTGGATTTCTATTCTCTTATTTTGTTAACCAGACCAGCCACGGGTATACAGGCAAAATTAAGAGAAGCCACTTTAAAAGGAATAGCTAAGCAGGTCAATTGTTGGGTAGGATGAATACCAGAACGTTTCTGAATCCAGGAAATACAAGGTATTGGTAATGATCTCTTTTATATTACGGGAAAGAGTCAAAGAGATAATACTACAAGAGAAAGTATATGCAGAAGTAAAAATAATACACAGGGTTCATGGATCACAACCTTGATTTTCGACTCTAAAACAGACCATTTCCCCACCCAATGCATACCAGTGTTACGGTTATCTGGAAGGATCATAGAGAATCCAAGGAACTAATATTGATGAAGCACTTAGGTTCTTTATACATATTGTCTCAACACTCATAACATCCTTGCAGGGTGTAATAGGGTTGAAGTAAATGTACTACCAACATTCTATTGATATCTATCAAAATTTCCTTCTCTTCTTCACGTGATTTAAATACACACATGCAAAACATACATACATATTTTTAAATGATGCATTAACATTGAAAATGATATATCAAACACATTAGAGAGAATGCCTTTTCGAAAGGGGAAAGTGTGGACATACATATAATGTTAGCTTTAATCAAAGCACATCCTTCAAGAAACATGTATTGTCATGATCTTAACCACTTAGTAGCCCATGAATAGAACTGAGTTCAGTGGCACTCCCTAGCAGCAAATTCTATAGACGAGCACTGTTCAAAGGCTCAAAATGGTAATCTTTATACAGGAACTCTGGGTTTACATAAAAATCCTGTAAGTGGAGAAGTAGTTACCAATTTCATGTAATGCAAACATTAATATACAAAAAATGAATACATAAAGTTTTTATGTCCATTTCTCTCAATCACCTATGCTGAATATTTATAAACATTAATATATTATTATTTTAGAAGTGAAAAAGAAAATGGCAGAAAAAAACCTTGTCTTGGACTGGAAAATACTGTTTTTGCATTCAGTTTTAGAACACTGAAGAAAGTTAACTCCATTATGACTCAGATCAGGAGCCAGGTACGCTCTCCGCTAATTCACATCTAAAAATCAGGACTTGAAGCCAATCCCTACACATGCTGGAGTAAAGAGCTCATGCATGTGCACGTGGGTGCACACACACACACACACACACACACACACACACACACAATTCACGTTAGCCTGGGGAGTCTGGACTTCAAAACTGTGAAAAACATGGCACCTTTTTTTTTTTTTTTGAGACGGAGTTTCGCTCTTATTACCCAGGCTGGAGTGCAATGGCGCGATCTCGGCTCACCGCACCCTCCGCCTCCTGGGTTCAAGCAATTCTCCTGCCTCAGCCTCCCTAGTAGCTGGGACTACAGGCGCGCGCCACCATGCCCAGCTGATTTTTTCGTATTTTTAGTAGAGACGGGGTTTCACCATGTTGACCAGGATGGTCTGGATCGCTTGACCTCGTGATCCACCTGCCTCGGCCTCCCAAAGTGCTGGGATTACAGGCGTGAGCCACCGCGCCCGGCCACATGGCACATTTTACTGGAGCGTCAGTTTTGGTTTGGGAATGAGCATAATTTGTTAGTTAAATATATTAATGTACTTACTTAATTTTAGTTTTTCTTCATGGAGCATTTACATGTGCCAAGGCATCAAGCTAACTATCTTACAAACATTATCTCTTTTAACTTTCACAACAACCTTATAAGGTACCTCCCAATGGTATTCCCACTTCATATGTAAGAAAACTGGAAGCCTTGTGAGGTTAAGAAACTTGTGCAAAGACATTTAACTAAGAAGTGCTAGTTCCAGGACCGCAAAGCCATGTTCTCAACCATTTAGATATATTGAAACTCCCAACATTAATGTAATGAAGTAGAATGCCAACAATTTTAAATCAAAATGCCAGAAACACCTGGAAGGTCATGCCAGCCCCTTCACTCTCAAATATGTATAAGCATTATTTCTGAGAAGTTTGATGAACACTGTAAAAACCATTTTCACAAATATAACAAAGCATACATTTAACTCAATGAACACGTACTAAGTTCCTATCCTTTAAAACATTCTTCTTTGGATTGTGGGATATAAATGTTTATAAGTAAGGTTCTTGATTTCAAGCAATTATGCTGATGTAGTAATCTACACAGGTTTATTTTTATTGACTCCTTTATATTTAGAAACATATTCTTTTTTTTTTTTTTTTTTTTTTTTTTTTTTTTTGAGATGGAGTTTTGCTCTTTGTTGCCAAGGCTGGAATGCAGTGGTGCAATCTGTACTCACTGGAACCTCTGCCTCCCGGGTTTAAGTGATTCTTTTGTCTCAACCCCCTGAGTAGCTGGGATTACAGGTGCCCGCCACCACACCAGGCTAATTTTTGTGTTTTTAGTAGAGATAGAGTTTCAGCGAGTTGGCCAGGTTGGTCTCAAACTCTTGCCCTCAGGTGACCCACCCACCTTGGCCTCCCAAATTGCTGGGATTACAGGTGTGAGCCGCTGTGCCTGGCCTAGGAACACATTCTTACTAATTATTCTAAACACTTTTAGACAAGTAATCCCAATAAATGGATCTTCCTTTTACATATCAATACGTATACAATACATTTTATAGGAAATTGAAATTAGACATGACATACTTCTTGGTCAAGGTCTCTACATAAAAGGTTGAGTTAAAATAAATGATAAATGTAAAGGAAAAATGACTTCATAGGAAAGCCATAGAGAAGGGCCTAAATTGTATAGGTTGACAAATAGTAGACAGAAATGGAACGTTTTATAATTACAGAAATACTGAAATTATGATCCCGAGATAAGATTCAGCTCGACAAACAAAAGGTAGTCAAATACAAGCTTGGTCTGACTAGCAGCTGATGAAGTTTTGTCTCTTCTTCCATGACCTTGGATGGGGGAATTACACTTCTACAAAGCTTTCACATTTTCCGTCTCCTACCTACATAGATACTAACACTCCTCTTTAAATAGACTGCATTCTTTTCTGTTAGTCACATTCATGACTGGACTAGAGTACATTCTTCAGTTGCCAAAGTTTGAGACAAGTTATGTAAACTTGTTACTGGAGCATTCTAGGAAACACAACCACGAGTCTGGGAGGAAGTTGCCGAGTAGACTCTGCTCTCATACAACTGTTATTTACTGACATCCACCAGGGCCAAACTTGAAGTTCACACTTCATGAGTCATTGGTTTCATATCTTTAGAAGCATGGTGTATGAGGAATTCTTTTCAAACTGCAGATTGCTTCCTCAGCTTCTGAACATCTGTGTTGCTCTGTACCCATGACCATTTGTTTTATTTTTTTTTTTTTGCCAGTTGAAGATTAATTCAAAACAAAAGGCAATTCATCAAGCTCAAGCTTAATTTTCTCCAAACTTATTCCATTGATTAGGGAATTATTACCAGGGAGTGCCTCCCTCATATGGCCTCACAATTATTGGGCCTAGGTAAGAGGAGGTATGCTACGTTTGTCATTCTTTAGAAACAAATATAAGGATAAAATGAGATATCTTGCATGTTTCACCTTCTTTGCAAGTATATTTTGGGGGTCCATCATTGTCTTATTTTTTTTCAGGCTTAACACTGGCTCTAGACACTCCCTCGCCCACACACCAAAAGGAAAAAAAAATGCTCAAACTCAGGTTTGAAATCCAGTCCAAAACTTCTCAGGCTCATGGGAATACAGTACACATGTGTGTATGTGTGTGAGATTGTGTGTTTCCCTGCTTTAATATTTCACAGCTTTACTGCATCTGAAAGCATTTAGAAAAACACGTGTGAGAGACTGGCTTTACTAGCTAGTCTTTTAAATATGTTAAAATGCTATGACAGTATTCTGAATGTGTCCAATGCCTTCAACCTTTACAACAGAAGGGATTTCGACCCTTTCCTGCACCCCCACAATCCTTGCTGTCAACAGGATTTCCATTTGCAGCTGAGACAGGCAGAGGTTGGTCCAGATCAAGAATCTGGTCTTGTATAACTATGCATGTTCCCAGAACTGATCAAAGACAGATGCACACACAGATGATGACTCATAGAATAAACTTTTCATCAAAAATAAATAAGTATAAGAAATATATCAGAGGATAATTGGTTATAAATCATTTTACCTTGAAAAACAGAAAATGGAGGCCAAATAAATATTTTTAAATATTCCCCAAACACAAAAATCCTATTAAACGAGGTTAAAATGGATGCCAGTAACTTCTTTACACCACTGACTGTGTTCCCAAATCACATGCACAGTATTTTCCAGGGATCAAAAGTCAGAGGACAACTAAGGTTATGTACTGGCTGAGCCTGAAAGAACCTCGTCAATGCTTGCTTGGTATATGTACACTGATTCTTTCCAACCCTCTTTCTTTTAAAATTGTATATATATATTTAAATCAATGAACTTAACGTATCATATATGTTTACAGAATACATTATTTTTCTCCTAGCATTCAAAGATTGCCAAAGCTATCACCTGCAATGAAGGATTACCCAGGTAGCCACCTACCAGCAGTGATACAGCAATTAATCAGAGGAAGAGTCAGTAGGAAAATGAGAATACGGCACTTAAGAAACACATCTGTGAGTGTGCTACCATGGTATCATGGACAGAATCTGCAACAGATCAAAAGTGAACAAACATGGAGTTGTGTCCCACTTCCTACTGGGACCTTAAAGATCTTGCCTAACCTTTCAAGGGCAGTTTCATCCATATTATTTGAAGCCATTTTACATTCTATGGAAAACAAAGTCGTGAATGAAACCAGTAGAATACTGTTTGCTGTAACATACCACCTCTTGGCTGAGCATATGTGGGGAAGAAGCATAGGATGATTCACAGCAATGGCTACACTGTAAGCTAAAAGAAGCTGCTGGAAGGACAGCGAAGTGAGATGTCTCCCTTTGGCTACTTCTGAATAATGGTACAAAAATAATGTTATGTGGCAATGGATCACTGGGAAACAAAGCCCATGAGAAGATACATCTTGGCATGCAGCCATCAAGGGTGGATTAGAACTGTATGTGAGGCTGGGTGCAGTGGTTCATGTCTGTAATCCCAACACTTTGGGAGGCCAAGGTGAGAGGACTACATGAGGTTGAGTTTGAAACCATCCTGAGCAACATGGCAAGACTCTGTCTCTAGAGAAAAAAAAATGAAAAATTATCCAGGCATGATGTTGTGTGCCTATAGTCCTGATTAGCTGGGGGGCTGAGGCAGGAGGATCCCTTGAGTCCTGGTGTTCAAGGCTACAGTGAGGTATGGCCCCATTACTGCACTCCAGTCTGGGTGAAAGAGTGAGAACCTGTCTCTAAAAAATAAACAAAAAATAACTGAGTGAGAAAGAACTGGCTGATGCAACTATTAATATATGACAAAGAAGAATATATGTTGCCTAGTAGCTTTTTAGATATGTATATAGCTTTGCGGAAGCTACCTAGGTATACCAAGATGATTGAAGCCAACATAATATTTTTCTCATTTCTAACTCTCCTCTGTGATAAAATCTGACACCAAGGGTGGCAGTGAAAGACTTTCAAAATAAGAGCAGCAGCCAGGCCTGATGGTCAGCTGCTCAGCACTGGTATGGCCAGCACAGTTCTTCATGGTTACGCCTATTCTGAGCAGCTAGTATTATGAAATATTGTTAATACCAGGTGTGCCTCAATTAAGGGATGAGAAGTGCTTTAGTATTAGAAAGCAAACAGGGGAATAAGAAGAAACTAATTATTTCAAAAGTTTATATTTTGCTTAAAGTGAATACATAATAACAAAATGTTTACCAATGAGTACTAAAAATAGCAGTTGAAAAGTATGGCCAACATAAATAAGTAAAACAACATTTGCCAACAAAATTAAAAAACAAAAACAAAAACTTAAGTTGTAGATTGTAGTTCTCTTTGAAGAGGTCCTTCAAAACTCTTGTTAGTTGTATTCCTAGGTATTTTATTCTCTTTGTAGCTACTGTGAATGAGAGTTCACTCATGATTTGACTCTCGGTTTGTCCATTACTGTTGTATAGGAATGCTTGTGATTTTTGCACATTGATTTTGTATCCTGAGACTTTGCTGAAGTTGCTTATCAGCTAAAGAAGATTTTAGGTTGAGACAATGGGGTCTTCTAAATATACAATCATGTCATCTGCAAATAGAAACAATTTGACTTCCTCTTTTCCTAATTGAATATCCTTTATTTCTTTTTCTTGCCTGATTGCCCTGGCCAGAGCTTCCAATACTATGTTGTACAGGAGTGGTGAGAGAGGGCATCCTTGTGCCAGTTTTCAAAGGGAATGCTTCCAATTTTTGCCCATTCAGTATGATATTGGCTGTAGGTTTGTCATAAATAGCTTTTATTATGAGATACTTTCCATCGATACTTAGTTTATTCAGAACTTTTAGCATAAAGGGCTGTTGAATTTTGTCGAAGGCCTTCTCTGCATCTATTGAGATGATCATGTGGGTTTGTCTTTGGTTCTGTTTATGTGGTGGATTACATTTATAGACTTGTGTATGTTGAACCAGCCTTGCATCCCGGGGATGAAGCTGACTTGGTTGTGATGAATAAGCTTTTTGATGTGCTGTTGGATTCAGTTTGCCGGTATTTTGTTGAGGATTTTCACATCAATGTTCATCATGGATACTGGCCAGAAATTTTCTTTTTTTTTTTTGTTTTGTCTCTGCCAGGTTTTGGTGTCAGGATGATGTTGGTCTCATAAAATCAGTTAGGAAGGATTCTACAAACCACTGCTCAAGAAAATAAGAGACGACACAAACATGAAAAATATACATGCTCACGGTTAGGAAGAATCAATATCATGAAAATGGCCCTACTGCTTAAAGTAACTTATAGATTCGACGCTATCCCCATTAAACTACCATTAACTTTCTTCATTGAATTAAAAAAAAAAAAACCTTAAACTTCATATAGAATCAAAAAAGAGCCTGCATAGCCAAGACAATCCTAAGCAAAAAAAAAAAAAAAAAAAATATATATATATATATACATACACACACACACACACATACACACAAATAAGTATATATATATATGTATATATATGTATATGTACATACATTGCAATTATAAAAACTAATAAAAAGTTTGAAACAAAAATCAGAAGGGAGCTTGAAGAAATGAAACTGGTTATGGTGTGTGAGATTTTTATTATAGGCAGTATATCTCTAATTATAACTGTATTTCTTTCCTTTTATTATATATGTAGATTTAAGAGAAACAACTTCTAATGAAACTTGAAGGAAAGTATTTTCTAGTTGATATATTCTAGATCATAAGTAATGCCAAAAGTTTTTACAAGTATATAGACCTAGAGATCTCAGAAAAGTAATTAGGTGCCTTTATCACTTTGTTAAAAGTCACTGATACATGACTTGCATAAGAATCTTCCTCAATGAGAATACATTTAACGAAAAACTCAGCCCTTGTAATTTTCCTTTCTTTTTAGAAATATGTGACCCTAGAATTGGTAAGTGTAGTATTTAATGGTGGTATGTAGGTAAGTATTGTCCATATAGAGATGTTTCTTCTGGCTGCCAATAAAAAAAGTATATGTATTAATATATACACAAATATATGCAGCATATATACACACACTATACAGTCATACACATGCATATATGTACAGAGGGTTAAAAATCACTTAAATAAGCATTGTTAGATAATTAAGTGGGTCTTAGGGAGAGCTTTCCTAAAAGAAGTAGAGCCCTGAGCTCCTTCCTTCCTCTCCCTGTTCTAGTCATACTGACTTGAGTGGATTTGTTGAATATGCCTTGTACTGGGGACTATGGCCTTGCTGTTCTTTTTACCTGAACACTATGTTCCCATATTTTGTATTCACATGGCTCAGCCCATGGGTCTATGCAATGTTCATCAACCAGCACCCCTTTGGGAAACAATCAGTTAGTCCAACACCTGACCAATCAGAACGATGCTGGGTGCAAAATCCACAAGAACGTACCAGTGCCTCCCCAGCCAAACATCAGCCTTGGTGCCCTCACTTTCTCCAAATCTGTACTCAAATATCACCTACTTTGAGGAGGCATTTCCTGAAAACCCTATCTAAAGAACATCCCTGTTATTATCTCATGATCCTGGCTTTTTTTTTCCTGTAGCATGTATCACTTGACCATATACATTTATCTGTCAAACTTTCTACTGTATATATTCCTCATTGCATATAAGTTCCAAGAGAGCAGGAAACTTGTCTTCTCTTATCAAGGTTGCTTGTGACCTCTACTTGCTAAATCCAATTGCCAATTACTCTTCTCATCTTTTTTGAGTTGACGTTAACAGTTAGTCACTCATGCATCCTTGAATCTTTTTTCCCCTTAGCTCTAGAACATCAGAGTGCTTCATTTTCCTTTTGTTTTGCCAGCTGCTCCTTCTCATCCCTTTGGCCTCTGGGATCAGTTAGGTGAATCCCTGGCCTCAGTCTTTCACTGTTGTCAGTCAGTCACAGCTTTAAATAATACCTGTATGCTCTGAGTCCCAAATTTGCACCTGTAGTCTGAACCTCCCTCCTGAACTCCAGATCCATTTATATAACTGGCTTACATCTCCCTTGGCTATCTAATACACATCTAGATTTGAACCTCTCTCAAATGGAACTCCTTACTTTTCCCCCCAAACATGGTTTTCTTAAATCCTCCCTAGCGAGAGAGATCCAAGATGGCCATTTAGCAGCAGCTAAGGATTGCAGCTCCCAGTGAAGGTGCAGGGAGTGAGTGGACGCCAGACTTCCAGATGAATTTTTGTTGCCTACGGACCAGGAGATTCCCAGCAGAGGAGCCCCACGGGTTGCCAGAGTGACTCTTTTGGCCAGCATGGCTGTTTTGCTGGCACCCCGGCGCGACGGTTCTCAGTGCGGAATATGCAGGACTGGGTGCCCTTTTTGTTGGTATTTGGAGCTCTGGGAAGGCGGAGTCGCTCATTCAGCTGATGGAAAGGGGGACTAAAGCTGGGAGCTAGACTAGGAGATTCCCGGGCAGAAAAGTGCCATGAATCACAGTGCGGCTGTTTTAGCCTGCGAGGTCGCCACATGGGAAATTGCATAGATCCTGGCACCATTTTGGCCGACGACTGGGGCACCTGGGAGAGAACTGACCGTTCAATTAGGAAAAGAAAAAAAGGGAGCTCTGAGGAGCAGAGCCAGGTGATCGGGCTTGGCTGGTTCCACTGCCACAAAAAAACAACAATTGGAAATGCTGATGGTTGAGAGTTTCACAGCAAACACAGCTGAACCTGGGAAGGTCCAGCTCTGTGGGGAAGGGGCGTCCCCCGAAGGAAAAAAAAAAAACAGAAGTAACATCACCAACACCAAGATGGACGTCCACTCAGAGACCCAATCTGAAAGTCAGCAATTATGAAGACTACAGGTGGATAAATCCACAAAGATGGGAAGAAACCAGCACAAAAAGGCTGAAAACATCCAAAACCAGAATGCCTCTCCTGCTTCAGGGGAGCGCAGTTCCTAATCAGCAAGCGAACAAGGCCTGATGGAGAATGTTATGAATTGTCAGAATCAGGCTTCCGAAGGTGGCTAATAAGAAACTTCTGTGAACTAAAACAACATGTTCTAACCCAATGCAAAGAAACTAAGAACCTTAAAAAAAGGTTTGATGAAATGCTAATGAGAATAGACAATTTAGAGAGGAATATAAGTGAATTAATGGAGCTGAAAAACACAATATGAGAACTTCATGAAGTATCTACAAGTTTTAATAGTCGAATTGATCAAGCAGAAGAAAGGATATCAGAGGTCGAAGACCAACTCAGTGAAATAAAATGAGAAGGCAAGATTAGAGATAAAAGGGTAAAAAGGAATGAGCAAAGTCTCCAAGAAATATGGGACTATGTGAAAAGACCTAATCTGCGTTTGATAGGTATACCTGAATGTGACAAAGAGAATGAATCCAAGTTGGAAAATATTCTTCAGGATATTATTCAGGAAAACTTTCCCAACCTAACAAGGCAGGACAATATTCAACTCCAGGTAATAGAGAACACTACAAAGATATTCCTCAAGAAAAGCAACTCCAAGGCACATAATTGTCAGATTCACCAGGGTTGAAATGAAGGAGAAAATGGTAAGGGCAGCTAGAGTGAAAGGTCAGGTTATCCACAAAGGGAAGCCTACCAGACTCACAGATCACTCAGCAGAAACCCTACAAGCCAGAAGAGAGTGGGTGCCAATATTCAACATCCTTCAAGAAAAGAACTTTCAACCCAGAATTTCATATCCAGCCAAACTAAGCTTCGTAAGTGAAGGAAAAATAAGATCTTTTGTGAACAAGCAAGTACTCAGAGATTTCATCACCACCAGGCCTGCTTTACAAGAGCTTCTGAAAGAAGCACTACACATAGAAAGGCACAACCAGTATCAGCCATTCCAAAAATATACCCAAAGGTAAAGAGCATCAACATAATGAAGAATCTACATCAACTAATGGCAAAACAGCCAGCTAGCATCAAATGGCAGTATTAAACTCACATATGTTATTATTAATCCTAAATTTAAATCGACTAAATGCCCCAATCAAAAGACACAGACAGGCAAATTGGACAAAAAGCCAAAACCCATTGATATGCTGCATCCAGACCCATCTCACATGCAAGGATGCACAAAGATGCAAAACAAAAGGATGGAGGAAGATTTACCAACCAAATGGAGAGTAAAAAAAAAAGCAGTTGCAATCCCAGTGTCTGATAAAATAGGCTTTAAAGCAACAAAGATTAAAAGAGGCAAAGAAGGTCATTACATAATGGTAAAAGGATCAATGCAACAAGAAGAGCTAACGATCCTAAATATGTACACACCCAATATAGGAGCATCCAGATACATAAGGCAAGTTCTTAATGACTTACAAAGAGACTCAGACTCCCACACAACAATAGTGGGAGACTTTAACATCACATTGTCAGTATGAGACAGATCAACGAGACAGATAATTAACAAGGATATCCAGGACTTGAACTCAGACCTGGAACAAGTAAGCTAAATAAACATTTATAGAATTCTCCACCGCAAATCCACAAAATATACATTCTTCTCAGTACTACACCACACCTATTCTAAAAGTGACTATATAATTGGAAGTAAATCACTCCTCAGTAATTGCATAGCATTTCACAGGTTTAAATAAAATATTGGTTGGCTGCTTGTTCTTTTCCTCCCTTATTCCTTCCTGTCTCCATTGTTGAGCACAATTTTGGCATAAAAGAAGTTTCCAATACCAATTTTTAGACTGCATTCTAGCCTGGGCAATAAAGCAAGACTCCTGTTCTCTCTCCCTCTTTCTCTTCTTCTTTCTCTCTTTCATTCTTTTCTTTCTTTCTCTCTTTCTTTAAAAAAAAAATCCTACCTAGCTCAGTTAACATTAAATGCATTTTTTTTCCAGCTGGGCATGGTGGTTCATGCCTGTAGTCCCAGATACTCAAGAGGCTGAGGTGGGAGGATCACTTGAGGCCAGGAATTCAAGACCAGCTTAGGCAACATAGTGAGACCCTGTCTCTACCAAAAAAGAAAAAAAAATAGCAAAGCTTATTGGGGTACACCTGTAGTCCCAGTTACTCAGGAGGCTGAAGCAAGAGGAGTGCTTGAGCCCAGGAGTTTGAGGCTGAACTGAGCTATTATCATATCATTTGGACTCCAGCCTGAGCAACAGAGTGAGATCTTATCTCAAAAAGAAAAAAAAATCATTTTTCGAATTGGTCAAACTGAAAACTTTAACCTCATCTTTAATTCTATTCTTTCCCTCATGCCCCAGATCCAGTATGTTAAACTCTGTTGATTCATCCTTTAAACCCTACCCAGAGTCTATGGCTTCTCACCGTCTCTGTTTCCAACATCCTAGTTGAAGCCATCATCATCTTTTATATGAATTATTACAATAGTGTTGGAACTGGTCTTCCTGCTTCTGTTCTTATTCTTGCCAATTTATATCAGTCCCAGAGTCAGGATGATTTTGTTAAAATGTAAGTCAGGTCATGTCATTTCCTTACTCAAAATCCCACATGGCTTCTATGTCACTTGGATGTCCTTATTATGACTGAAAGGTTTTTAATGATCTAGCCCCTTGTTCTTCCTCTGACCTCATTTGTAATTGCTCTCCCCTTTCCTTCATGCTGCTACGGCCACACTAGCCTCTTCTTTGTGCCTCCAACAAACCAGGAATGTTGTGGCCTTGGGGCCCCCACACTTCTTTCTTATACCTGGATGGCTATTCCCCCAGATATGCACCTGCCTGGTTCCCTTCTATAATTCAAAGTGACTTCCTTAGTGAAGTCTTATCTGGCCATTCCATCTAAAATTTACACTTTTCCAGATGATTTCACTTACATAACACTTACTTTTAACACGTTTCCAGTGCTCCTAGTTTAATAAAACATTTTAACAGGACGAGATGAGGCTTGAAGAGAAAGAAAGTGGCTGGATCATGAGAACCCTTTTGAGCCAAGCAAAGCTTTTGACCTGTCCCAGAGAAGCCACCAAGGGCTGTTAAGCAGTGATGTGATACAGTGTGTTTTGAAAGATGATTTTGGCAGTGTTTTTATTTTTAAACAAAGTATACGAAATATTCAACTATGATATGATAAGTAGACAAAGGGACTTTTTTAGAGATTTTAAGCAAACATAAAGTTTTCCTTTGTTGAATTGCTTCAATTACTATTTGTTTTCCTGTGACACACAGTTACACTTTAGTGAGTATTCACTGGACCATTTCTTAGGAATAGTATTAGTCCATTTTCACACTGCTGATAAAGACATAGATGAGACTGGGAAGAAAAAGAGGTTTAATGGACTTACACTTCCACATGGCTGGGGAGGCCTCACAATCATGGCAGAAAGCAAGGAGGAGCAAATCACATCATATATGGATGGCAGCAGGCAAAGAGAGAGCTTGTGCAGGGAAATTCCTATTTTTAAAACCATCAGATCTCACGAGACTCATTCATTATCACAAGAACAGTGCAGAAAAGATCCAGCCCTATAATTCAGTTGCCTCCCATCAGCTTCCTCCCATGACATGTGGGAATTGTGAGAGTTAGAATTCAAGATGAGATTTGGGTGGGGACACAGGGAAACTATATTATTCTACCCCTGGCCCCTCCCAAATCTCATGTCCTCACATTTCAAAAACAATCATGCCTTCCTAACAGTCTGCCAAAGTTATTTCAGAATTAACTCAAAAGTCCATAGTCCATCATCTCTTCTGAGACAAAGCAAGTCCCTTCCACCTATGTGTCTGTAAAATCAAAAGTAAGTTAGTTATTTCCTAGGTACAACAGGGTGCATAAATACAGCTGTTCCAAGTAGGAGAAATTGGCCAAAACAAAGGGGCTACAGGCCCCATGCAAGTCTGAAATCCAGCAGGGCAGTCAAATCTTAAAGCTCCAAAATTATCTCCTTTGACTCCATGTCTCGCATCCAGGTCACACTGATGCAAGAGGTGGGTTCGTGTGGTCTTCGGCAGCTCTGTCCCTGTGGCTATGCAGTGTACATAAAGTAGCCTTCCTCCTGACTACTTTCACATGCAGGTGTTGGATGTCTATGACTTTTCCAGGTGAATGGTGAACACTGTCAGTGCATCTAACATTCTGGGCTCTGGAGGATAGCAATGGACCTCTTCCCACAGCTGTACTAGGTAGTGTCCCAGGAATGACTCTGTGTGGGGGTTCCAATCCTACATTTCCCATCTGCACTGCCCTAGCTGAAGTTCTCCATGAGGGCCCCACCCCTGCAGCAAATTTCTGCCTGAGCATCCAAACATTCCCATACATCCTCTGAAATCTAGGTGGAGGTTCCCAAACCCCAATTATTGACTTCCATGCACCCACAAGCTCAGCACCATATGGATGATGCCAAAGCTTAGGACTTGCACCTTCTGAAGCCATGGCCCAAGCTGTACCTTGGTCCCCTTTAGTCATGGCTGGAGTGGCCAGGGTGCAGGGCACCAAGTCCCTAGATTCTACATAGGATGGCCCATGAAACCATTTTTTCCTCCTAGGCCTCTGGGCTTGTAATGAGAGGGGCTGTGAAGACCTCTGAAATGTCTGGAGACATTTTCACCATTGTCTTGGGGATTAACATTCAGCTCCTAGTTACTTATGCACATTTTTGCAGGTAGCTTGAATTTCTTTTCAGAAAATGGGATTTTTTTTCTCTCACATTGTCAGGCTGCAAATTTTCCAAACTTTTATGCTCTGCTTTCCTTACAAAACTGAATGCCTGAACAGCACCCAAATCATCTCTCAAATGCTTTGCTGCTTAGAAATTTCTTCTGCCCGATACCCTAAATCATATGTCTCAAGTTTGAAATGCCACAAATCTCTAGGGCAGGGGCAAAATGCTACCAGTCTCTTTGCTAAAACATAACAAGAGTTGCCTTTGCTCCAGTTTCCAACAAGTTCTTCATCTCCATCTGAGACCACCTCAGCCTGGATTTCATTGTCCGTATCATTATTGGCATTTTTGTCAAAGCCATTCAACAAGTCTCTAGGGAGTTCCAAACTTTCTTCTGTCTCTTCTGAGTTCTCTAAACGGTTCCAACCTCTGCCTGTTACCCAGTTCCAAAGTTACTTCCACTTTTTTGGGTATCTTTTCAGCAATGACTCAGCCCCAGTACCAATTTACTGTATTAGTCCATTTTCTTGCTGCTGATAAATACCTAAGGCTGGGAAGAAAAAGAGGCTTAATGGACTTAACAGTTCCATGTGCCTGTGGAGGCCTCACAATCATGGCAGAAAGCAAGGAGGAGCAAGTCCGTCATAAGTGAACGCAAGCAGGCAAAGATAGCTTGAGCAGGGAAACTCCCATTTTTGAAAACATTAGATCTCATGAGACTCATTCACTATCATAACAGTGCTGAAAAGACCCACCTCGATAATCCAATTACCTCCCACCAGGTTCCTCTCATGACACACGAGAATTGTGGGAGTTAAAATTCAAGATGAGATTTGGGTGGGAACAGGGCAAACCATATCAGGAACCAATTACTTTCAAATTCTTGAACTATCTGGAATTTCACAATAACTTTTCCCCATAATCCTCAA
The DNA here is from genome assembly GCF_048565385.1 of Saimiri boliviensis. Classification (NCBI taxonomy): domain Eukaryota; kingdom Metazoa; phylum Chordata; class Mammalia; order Primates; family Cebidae; genus Saimiri; species Saimiri boliviensis. Next base: position 148,139,968 of record NC_133451.1, on the reverse strand, counting down.
CACTGCAAATATTAAACAATCATAAACATCCAAATAAGTAAAATTTCACATTAGCAACAAAATCTTTAATTTTTTAATTTTAAAAACAATTTTTGAGATGGAATCTTGCTCTGTTACCCATGCTAAAGTACAGTGGCACAATCTTGGCTCACTGCAACTTCTGCCTCTCAGGTTCATGTGATTCTCCTGCCTCCGCTTCCTGAGCAGCTGGGACTACAGGCACGTGTAACCAAGACAAGACAATTTTTGTAGTTTTAGTAGAGATAGGGTTTCACTATATTGGTCAGGCTGGTCTCAAATTCCTTATCTCAGGTGACCACTGGTATTGGCCTCCCAAAGTGCTGGGATTATAAGCATGAGCCATCATGCCCAGTTGCAACGAAACCTTTAAATATGAAATGGTACAAACAATTTTAAGTGACATGAGCCAATTGAGATGTGCTGGGAGGAATGCATTTCCCCTCTGAAAGAACAGATTCTACTCAGCACTAGCACATTGTTGCCAGATTTCTCTGTTTTTCAAGAAAAGTCAAAACTCATATGCTTATCTGAAATTTCCCAAGTTCTGAAATACTAAAAGAAAACCAAATCTTTCCACAATCCTGTGGCAATATCCACAATTTGATGGATCATTTTAGAGTCTAGGATACACTCTCAGGCATTTACATGGCTTGCTTAGCCTCTCTGTTCCTTGATTCCTTAACAGAAAAATGGGGTAAGGATAACCATACCCACATGATAAGGTTGTGGGTAGGAATAAATTAAAGATAAATGAAATGTGATTAAATTACTACTAGTCACATAATAAGTGCTCAAAAGTTACCAATTTCCTCATCAGTTTTCCACTGAAAAGAAGCACTCAGCATCTACTCACTTAAAACTATCAAAGCTTCTAAGTAAATTGACACTATTTCCGCATATACACTTGATACAGATCCCTGCTCTGAGGACTGTGCAACTAGGCAAGAAAGGGAAGGTACAAGGCACCTACCTATACTTGTCAATAAAATGAGAATGAGGAATCAGGGTAAATATATATTAAACCAACCTAAGGACATGTACCAAAATTTTTAAAAAAATGTTCAAATGGATATAAGCCAACTTTTAAGAAAAACTAGAATCCTTAAGAGAAGGGAGTGATGATGTGAGTTGGTATAATAGATTATAAGGCAGGACAGAGTGTGGGATGAAGCCACATTGAGTAGTATCTTCAGGAAAACAAGCATTTAGGCAGGGCTCAGAAGAAGACAAGAAATGATATTTAAATTGGGGGATATGATGGTGAAAGGAAATTGATTAGGAAGTTAAGGAAGATATCATGGAAGTCATTAAATTGAGTGAAGCATGCATTTGAGATAGGTTGCCCTGTTTAAAGCATGTCCTCAGAAAAGGGAATATGGGTATGGTGAAATCAGCTATGAGGATTGGGCATGAGAAGAGATTAAACATGTGAACAGGGATAAAAATGAAAAAGAAAATGAGATATGGGATCCAGCTTCATTTCCTCTGCTAAAGCTATCCCTTCAAAACGCTCTCTCTCTTTCCAAAGGATATGTTTAAAACATGGTCACATTAAATGTTTCTACCAGGGAGTATGAAAACTCTGCAAGCACCTGGTCTGTGAGAGTCCCAGATACTTGGGACATTCAGGTGGGAGGACTGGTTGAGCCCAGGAGGTTGAGGCTGCCCTGAGCCATAATTGAGCCACTGCCCTCCAGCCTGGGTGACAGAGCAAGACTTTGGATCTCTAAAAAAACTAAAAAGAAAAAAGAAAAGAAAAGAAAACTTATTTTGCCGTCCAAGATTCTGTGTAATAAGGGTTATGGTGGATAATAGTAAAATATGTGATAGTCAAATCTGAAATTAAACATAGATATCAAGGATGAAATGTAAACAAAGGTTTTTATACTTTTTTGGCTTTACATTTGTATTATCCACCAATGTGAAGTATAAAAAGATACAAAAAACTCAAGGGGAAAAAAGCTTTGTATTAACTCTGATAGCCTGCTACTGCATGGATGTACATTCACGGAAGATCCCAGTCAGATACTAGGCTAAAATTTTTTTTTTGACTGCATGGAGGCTTCATTATTCTTTCCATATCACTTCAGAAAACAAGTTCTGAGCTATTTGTTCACACATTGGAGATAAATTAAATATAGTCTTAAGGAAAGGGATGTGTGGAAGCAGAACTCATCAACTAACACTAAATATTAGCTTGTATTTATGTGGTAGGAATAGAAACAATTCTTGAAAATAACCATACCAGTGCTATGCACTATTTAAGCCCAGTATGGTCTACAATAAACAATATGCAATACTGCTCTTCTAAAAGATGTGAGAAATTAACACAATACACATAAGTGGGAAAATACCATCAAACTCACTGCAGGAGAAATCTCACTTTCTTAGAGAAAATTAATTGCAAGCATATCAAAGAAAAATGTCAAATTCTTATCTTTGCTTCCAAGGAAGCCTTGCAAATTCAGGCTTACTCTGCCTAGAGAGCACAGTAGGAACACACAAAAAATTAGGACATAATATACTCATAAAAACAAAAGCCAGAATAGACAAATGGGATCAAATTAAACTCCAGAGCTTCTGTATAGTGAAAGAAACCATGATTAGAGTGAATTGGCAACCAAAAGAATGGGAAAAAATTTTTGCAATCTACCCATCTGACAAGTGGCTAATATCCTCAATCTACAAAGAACTAAAACAAATTTACAAGAAAAAAACAAACAATCCCATTCAAAAGTGGGCGAAGGATATGAACAGACACTTGTCAAAAGAAGACACCTATCAGGCCAACAAACATATGAAAAAATGCTCATCATCACTGATCATTAGAGAAATGCAAATCAAAACCACACTGAGATATCATCTCACGCCAGTTAGAATGGCGATCATTAAAAAATCGGGAGACAACAGATGCTAGAGAGGATGTGGAGAAATAGGAACACTCTTACACAGTTGGTGGGAGTGTAGATTAGTTCAACCATTGTGGAAGACAGTGTGGCGATTTCTCAAGGATCTAGAAATAGAAATTCCATTTGACCCAGCAATCCCACTATTGGGTATATACCCAAAGAACTATAAATTGTTCTACTATAAAGACACATGCACACATATGTTAATTGCAGCCCTGTGTACAACAGCAAAGACCTGGAACCAACCCAAATGCCCATCAATGATAGACTGGACAAAGAAAATGTGGTACATATACACCATGGAATACTATGCAGCCATAAAAAGTGATGAGTTCGTGTCCTTTGTAGAGACTTGGATGAATCTGGAAACCATCATTCTCAGCAAACTGACCTAAGAACAGAGAGCCAAGCACTGTATGTTCTCACTCATAGGTGGGTGTTGAGCAACGAGACCACGTGAACTCAGGAAGAGGAGCATCACACACAGGGGACAGTTGGTGGGGGTAGGGGAGAGGCAATGGGGGTGGGGAGGAAGGGGAAAGTGGGGAGGGATAACATGGGGAGAAATGTCAGATATAGTATGCACCTAAAGTAAAATAAATAAGTTATTAAAATATATATATATAATACTTGAAATATCAGACTTTAAATGAGTCATTCACAGTTTAACTTATAGCATATTTCACTGATTCACAAAAGGATCGGAATTAAGTTCTACCTCAACTGACATAAACTAAACTTCAAAATTGAAGGAATTGCCTCCCAAAAGCACATAGATTTTTAAATTCATTAAAATATTTCAGGAGAGTAAATCTGATAATTATGAGATACAGAAATTAAAGTAGAAATGGTTTAAGTACACTAAATACTTTTCCCAAACAACTTGTAACTGAGCTATCTTTGGATTTTGTAAATTTGAAGTCTTAGGAGACACATTTTCATACTAGAGCAGAGAAATAAATGTGTTAAAACTGAAAACAAGGAAATTATATCTATTATGTCCAAGGTAATATAAGATATGGAAGAAACATATGAAAATCTATTTCTTAAATGCATGAAATTATTACTTTCTTTTGAGTCTGTGCAAAATTGTCATTGTTTTATGTTCTGTATTATCCAAGATATAAAGATATACACATCTTATATATCTCTCTCATATATAGGTAGGTATATGTATACATATATAAGTATGTGTGTTTATATATTGTGTGTACACACACACACACACACACACACACACACACACACACACACACACACAGAGTAGCAAGTTTGAAAGGTCTACAGGTGTTAAAGCATCCAGAAGGAAAAATCACGTATAATCTTACCACTTAGAGGCAGCACCTTTATTTTGGTTTTGTTTTTTTTTCTTTCTATATACAAATTACTTTAATACACAATAGCATTCTCTGAAAGCTTTAAGCCTGCAGAATATTAAAATATCAGTGAGCCTTATCAAGAGCTTCTGCATAGGATTCCTAGGCAGAGATTTGCTATTTTCTTATTGTTGCTTATCACATTATCTTACATTCTTAATTTTATTTTGTGATTTCAATGTTCATTTTAGATTCTGGTAGTACTTGTGCAAGTCTACCACATAGGGATATTGTATGCCACATAGGGATACTGCGATTTGGGATACAACTGATCCTGTCACCCAGGCAATGAGCACAGTACCCAACAAGCAGTCCTCCAGCCCTTGCACCCCTCCCTTTCTCCCCACTCTAGTTGTCCCCAGTGTCCATTGTTCCTGTCTACATGGCCACGTATACCCAATGCTTAGCTCCCACTTATAAGTGAGAACGTGTGGTTTTTGGTTGTCTGTTCCTCTATTAATTTGCTTAGGATGATGACATCCATGTTGCTGCAAAGAACATGATTTTATTCTTTTTTATGGCTGAGGCAGCACCTTTGAACAACAAGGCATCTAGCCAGTGGATCTTGTTCCTATGCATTGTTGAGATTCTACTGTGTAAACCATTTTGTATTCCTTTTTCAAATAACATTATATTGGTTGTTTAAAAAATCATTTTAAGATAATTTTAACAATTTATAAACTTATACTATAAATATGAAATGAGGTTAGCAATTTTTTATCTATAGCATATCTTACCTTCTCACAAAAGGATCTGAATTAAGCAGACACTATCTCAATGACATAAACAAAATTTCAAAGATGAAGGAATTCCCTTCCAAAAGGACATAATTTCCAATTCTAATGAAGCATCTAAGGTTTACTTAGCTATTTTCCTTTCTGTCCTTACAGCCATTTAGGTTATATCAAAGTTTTTCTTTTTGAATAAGCAGATACAGACATAAATATCTTTATGGTAAAGCTATTATTTCCTTATGATACAGTATCAAAAGTTAAATTAGTAGGACAACTTATATGGACCTTTTAAAAAGATTCTTTATAAAAATAAGCAAGTTGTTTTTCTGAAAGACTGTCCCACCTGACATTTCCAGTAGCTACCTGAGAAAGACCTGGTTGGAGGTGAACATTGTTTTATTTAGCTTTTAAAGAAGTATTTGACAAAACTGGGTCTATGAGTAGGAACCAACTGATTATTTAGAACATACTGCAAAAAAAATTAATATGCTAGACTCTGGGAATACAAAACTCATTTGCAGATTTCACAGATTCTCATAGTTTCATGTGTGTACCTATATGTTGTGTGTATCTGTGCATTTGTATGCAAGTATGTGTGTGTTTGTGATGGTTGTAGGGTTTATAATTACAAAAGTTACGTAACCAATAGCCAGACCCTTTATTCCAGTCAAAATTTTTGGCCTTAGCATCTCCTGCTTACTAAACTATAAGAACCATTTTATAATGAATCAATGACAAAAAAAAAGTTCTAAAATAACTGACTATTGGTTTCATAAACAGATTTAATGAAAGTTGGAAAACAGAACCCCCTGGCTAAAATAAAGCTGTTCAACATTTATTTTTTAATTTTTTTTTTACTTTAAAATTTCTACTTAATAATCATAAAACATATATCGAACATTTTCTGTGTATCAGTTGCATCCCTTAACTAATAATAGTGCTTGCAACAACCCTATAAATTAACTGCTACTCATTTTCCCACTTTACATCTGACAAAAACAAGGCCACAAAGCCAGTAAATGGCAAAGGTGAGATTTGAGCCTTGCGGACTACGTAAGAAAATGTACACCACTCTATCTGGCATATGACAGGCACGTGGAAAATCTTAATCATCATTGTCTGTGTATGTTTCCGCTTTGGCCTACAGTTTATAAATACTATGAGATCAATGGTTTTGTCTAGAGTGCCTTGTACATAGCTTGGCTTTTCTCTGTTAAAATAAAGCAATCACCGGCATGGTTGTGCATTCCTGTGGTTCCAGCTACTCGGGAAGCTGAGGTGGGAGGATCACTTGATCTCAGAAGTTTGAGGTTGTAATGCCCTATGATCACACCTGTGAATAGCCACTGCACTCCAGCCTAGACAACAGAGTACCATCTCTAACAAAAAATCCCATATAAACAAATATAGAGATAATTATATTTACATTGTACTCATATTATAAAACACAGCAAAATAAAAGACAAAAACAAATAGTAACCTGATGATGGACAGAAAAGGGAGGGAAGTAATTATCACTGAAGGGAGAGGTAGTACCCCTCAAGTGCTATCTACTGAATTAAAGGCAAAGCAGAGGGGCTGACACTATGATGTGGTTTTATAAGCTACATGCTGAACAGCCTGACAATTCTTAAATAATTTCTATGCATACCATAAGGCTTGATGGCTCCAGATCAGCTTGCTTCTCTACGATCAGCAATAAACCTTGCCTCCTGGGTTACTATCTAAGATATGGCCCCAAACATGCTAACAGTGCGCGAGAGGCAGGAGCAGGGGACAAAAGTGACAGAATGTTTCTGACTCTACTAAAAAATTATATGAAACTATTAGAGTTTACAAAATGTAGGGGGAAAAAAAATCCTCCTGTTTGTGATATATTTCAAGTGTTCTCTACCAGGGGCTAACTGCTTAGATAAGAGATAGCTACTAATGAAAGGCAAATTTTATTTATTTTTAATTTTTTTTACATTGCCTAGTCTCTGTGAACCTAAGAAAGGCAAAATTTAGAAGGCAGTAAGTTGAGCTATATATGTGCTAGGAAGAAATTCACTGAAACTCATTATAATTATTAAATTACTGAATCCAGTCACTTAGTAATGATAAGTATTTCTGATCATGAGGTCAAATACTGGAAAAACTGACCTTGATGTCCTCAAGACCAGTGGGGTATGATATTAACATTCAGCTTTCTCAGTCTATCAAATGCCAACTCCTTCCGCTTGGATGACCTCTGTCTACCCATGCAGTCATTCAGGGTTCTTATGATCCCCCAAATAGAGAGGATGTCGAATTAGCATATCCATCTCTATTTTGATGTTGAAATCAGCTGGAATCCTCTCTCTTTACGTGGTAAAATCAGAAAAGGCTTCTTTCCTAAAGCTGCTCCTGTTGAGGTAACACACTGCAGGTATTCTCTGTGCATGAGTGGTTCACATCCCAAGACCTTTCACTCTACTTGTCTTCTAACCCTTCACCCTCAACACTATTTGATTCATCTGATCCCAGTGTGTTCCATTTGGAGACGGATGAATCAGCAAGAACTTCCTCCTCCCACTGTTAAATTCTTTTTCCTTATGACCCTTCCCCTATGGATGAAAGAATATTAGAACAGGGTGCAATTGTTAAAAGTTACCACTTATTCATTGTACGTGCAAAAAAAATCCATTCCTCAGTAATTTTTACACTCTACCAATTACACTTTAAATTTGAGAAGCTTGTATCTTCATCATCTGTAAGACTGGCTTATTTTTTCAGTGGTAGCATGTTTCCTTTCTACAGGGAGGGTGTCAAAAGAGATCACTGTACTGTGAACAAATAAGCAAATAGAAATTAGACACTGAAGCCTAATCTTTAAAAATCCCATCTTTATGTAACTTTTCAGTGAGTTACACTTCTAATAACTTTTAAAAACAAATACAAATCTGTCTTGATACTAAATGAGTTATATACATCAATATTATACATGTCCTATAACTTTCTAAGCAAAGAGCTGTAGTATCTCCGTAAGCATTCTGCTATGACATAAACTGATGCTATTTCTACAAATGTTTTTGCAAAGCTTATTCCCCCCCAAGTGCTAAAGATATACAAAAGCACAAAACAAATAATGTAAAATATTTGGTTGACTGCTAATGTAAATTAATATAAAGTCTGAATTATTAGTAATATGTACTGAAAATATACCATGTATGTTTTTAAATAATGTCAGATTAATTACAGTCAAGTGTCACTTAACAGGGCTATGTTCTGAGAAATGTGTCAGGTGATTTTTTTGTTGTGCAAACATCATAAAATGTATTTATACAAACCTAGATGGTATAGTCAACTACACTTCTAGGCTATGCGGTATACCCCATAGCTGCTAGACTACCAACCTGCATAGCATATTACTGTACTGAATATGGTAGACAATCATAACACAATGGTATCTGTGTATCTAAACACAGCTAATTACAGAAAAGGTACAATTAAAATAGGGTATTATAATCTTATGGGATCTCTGTCATATATGTAGTCCGCTGTTGACCAAAATGTTATGTGGCACATGACTGTACTTGCAAATATGTCAAAACATGCCTAATTCAGTTTTTATGTAGAATTGCATTAAGAATAATCTGTTGTTAGAATACATGTATATAGAGTAATTGAACTTATCTAAAAAAAACTACCATTTTGCAACAATGTGAAATCATCCTTAAGCTATCACTAAGTCGAATTTTTTTCAGAGAGAAAGCAGAGAAAGTGCAATTCAGCAGGAAAAGTAGTTCATAAATTCTGGGTTAACAGAGTCCAAATATATCAGCTTTATTGTAGCTCCTGCAATGAGTTGTCAGGGTGTTCCTTGGACTCATCAAATGAAAGTCTGAGGCTGGATATGCCTACATAGCAGAAACAATCAGACCAATATGAAAGAACCAGAGAGTTCTAAGCCAAGCATTTAGTGCCTGTTTTATATGATCAGAAATGGAGTACTCTGATAAAATTTAGGTCATTGATAAAATTTAGGGCATATCATCTCCCACTGTTAAGGAAAAAAGGTCTTTAGTCCTAATGATCTACATTGATTTTCTCGACCAATCAATACCACCCCATAATTATTTGGTTATTTGCCAAAGGATATGACTATAAATTATTAAAAGGTGATCTTTGAGAGCTTTCTACTTTGATTCATATTTTTTAGTTTAAAGAGGGTAATTTCTCAAAAAGGCTTTCTATACTAATATGGGGAAAATCTCAAAAACCCCAAAGACGGTGGCAAATTGAAGGATTTTACAATCATCTAAGGATAGAGGTAAAAATAACTATTTCGACGAAAAAATTCACATATAAATGATCTTTACCACTGGACCAGAATAAAAAACTTTTAAAAATTATTTTGAGACACAGTAACTTTGTTCACTTTGTCACCTACACTGGAGTACAAGGGTGCGATTTTGGCTCATTGCAACCTCTGCCCCCAGGTTCAAGCAATTCTCATGCCTCAGTCTCCCGAGTAGCTGGGACTACAAGCGTGAGCCACCATACCCAGCTAATTTTTATATTTTCAGTAGAGTCAGAGTTTCATCATGAGGGCCAGGCTGTTCTCAAACTCCTGGCCTCACATGTTCCACTTGCTTTGGCATCCCAAAGTGCTGGGATTACAGGCATGAGCCACCACACCCAGTCAAGATACATTCTTCTCAGTGAGCTAAAGTGGCTCCTATCACTCAAATTACACAGCAGCTTTTAGCAATGAGATTAATCAAACAAGAAAAAAGTAGTTCTCAGGTTATTACTGGTAAATTTTATGGTCTTTTAAAAATGGAATAAGAAGATTGGGTAGTATTTCCAGTTTAATATTTAAGAGTGAAGATCTCAAATACTTTTGCATTATCAACAAGAAAAAAGGAAAAAGAAAGGAAGAAAATAAAAAACAAGCGGGGAGGGATTGAAGGAGGGAGCAAAGGAGGAAATCTGTTGCTGGAAAAAGCATGAAACATTTTGGCCTAGAGTGTAATTAATTTAAAATATGGTACAAATCTAAATATGTGATTTCCGAGTGTGATTACATTCTCCTGTGAAAATACAACATCCTATGGCTCTTGAAAGGACATACATTAAGAGGCACTGGGATAATTTTATGGGTAACAGAGCCACACACACACTTTTGGGAAGCACGGACTGAATCAAAAGAGATCATGATAGGAGCTCTTATTATTTCAGAAAAAAGGTATTCAGAAAATCTTGACAGCACTGCATTTGTACAGTCCCAAAGACCAAAAGCTATAATGCCAAGTCTGGCATTGTCAAGTCCTGGTACCATTTATATTCTATTCTTTGTGGAAGAAAAAGATCAAATGCAAATGTGAGATTCTGCCATATTTTCAAGTGATTTCTAGGGCAATACTATTTAAAATTAATTGTGCATATCAATCACCTGGAAACCTGTTAAAATGCAGATTCTGATCCCTTAGGTCTGAGGCCTGAGATATGCACGTGAAACAAGATCCCGGGATGTGGATGCTGATCTGCTGCTTCATTAACAAACACATTGTGAGCAGCAGAATTCCAGGGCATGAGCACTGATGGCCTTTCCACCCACAGCCATGCAACAGCAATACAAGAGTTATTGCAACAGGTTAAGTGTTTTATATTATGAAAGAGACAGGTAAAATAAAAGGATGAAATTTTCTGACCACTGACCAATCTTCTACCCACTGACCACTTCTGAAGAACAGAAACTGCATTACCACAAGCTTCAACTCTGTTAAAGTTCTTTGCAGAGTTTTTATAGGTGGCCATATGATAGTAGAAATTTACAGAGTATAGAATGATGAAAAAGATTCTAATGTCCATTGTGTTTTGTAGTTTTGGCATGCGTGTTTTCAGTGGGACAATAAGGAAAGGAAAGGAAGATTACATATGTATTTAAAATTTATCTCATCTTTATTAGGTTGCTGTTATGGAAAATTCTAACTGTATAGTAGCAAGTGTATAAGAGTGTAAACATCCACCCAGCATCAAGTAGTATATTAAAAGGCAATCACAAATATAATTACATCTTTGAAAAATTTTTGTATAAACATTTGAAAACCGTGAATTTTAACAGATAGATGTGAAAAGTGCACATTTAATTTACCATCCCTATAAAAAGTAATTTCAGTTCTCAGTCTTCTTTGTACTTGATATACCATTACAATTTATTAACAGAATAGCATTATATTCAGTCTGGCTTCTGAATTAGCTGAGCCACCTCCCAGAATCAAAGTCCTAAAACAAAAAAGACTTCCATATTGTAAAAAATTATTTTATATTCTTTTGAATCACTATGTTTTCTACATTGGAAATTTCCCCCTCATGCTTTATATTTGTCAACTATAGTTTGTCAATGTCATCTACCTTGCTTGATAGGTAAACCATCACTAGAGGAACTACCCACACAAGTTCCATTATCTGTGATCCCCCAGGGCATCTATTCAACTATTCAACTCTGCACTGTAAAGTGAAAGCAGCTATAGGCAATACCTAAACAAATGGGTGTGGCTGTGTTCATTAAAACTTTATTCACAAAAACAGATTTGGTCCTCAGGCAGGTCCATACTTTGCTGGCCCCGCCTGGGTCTACACCAAAATTGGCCAACTAAGGAAAACCTATCTTGAAGTAACTTTCAAAATGTAGCAACAGTAGTTAAAAATTTGAGGGTAGGCCGGGCACAGTGGCTCACACCTGTAATCCCAGAACTTTGGGAGGCTGAGGTGGGCAGATCACCTGAGGTCGGGAGTTCGAGACCAGCCTGACCAACATGGAGAAATCCCGTTTCTATGAAAAATACAAAATTAGCTGGGTGTGGTGGCGCATGTCTGTGATCCCAGCTACTCGGGAAGCTGAGGCAGGAGAATTGCTTGAATCCAGGAGGTAGAGGTTGCAGCAAGCCAAGATTGCGCCATTGTACTCCAGCCTAGGCAACAAGAGCAAAACGCTATCTAAAAAAAAAGAAAAAAAAAAAAATTGAGGGTAGAGCTGATATCCATTGTTATATCTACTAATTAGAATTACAGCCTTTAATCCAGGTCTATTAATCAAAATTCAAAATATTACTATATTTTCCCTGAATTATCATAAATTACTTAGAACATCTCCTTAGTTTTACTTTTAGCACAACTTTTATAGTCACTACAGCTTTTAAAATACTCTTTTTCTATATCATATGAGTTACAGCTAACTGAAACAGAAATAGGACTTAAATTTTTTCCATTTAGCTTCTCAAAGCATTTCCATTTCTTGTACTTATGAAAATTACTATGTTGTTCTTTATTAATTTTTCTTAAGTGAGGTTTGCTGGGAAAATCTCTAACAGAAGATAATTTTCTCAGTGGGGTAAAGGATAAAAGACTACACATTGGGTACAGTGTACACTGCTCAGGTGACAGGTACACCAAAATCTCAGAAATCACCACTAAAGAAGTTACCACATAACCAAAAACCACCTGTTCCCCCAAAACTCGTGAAATAAAATAAAAATAAAAATAAATGAAAAGGAGATAATTTTCTCTCATATTTTTTAAGATCCAATAGAAAAGTGATCACACTAGCCAATTATTTTGATAAAAATGTATGAGGACATAATATACATTAAATATTACATACCTTTATAACTGCAAACAAACAACTCTTCAAAAATTTAAGTTTCTGAAAATTGCATAAAAATTTTTTCCAAAAGATGACATGTACAGGAAAAATCTTTTCCAGTATCTTCCAGACCTAGCAAGCTTTATTCTAATGCCCTTTGCCATTTGTCATTTGCTCCAAACTCATTTTGCCTCTCTACTACCCTTGAGTTAAGTATATTTCCCATCTCTAAATTAAATTGTTTTTTTAAAAAATAATAAACAACTATATCAGGATATTGAGTTTTCCTTTTCATCCTCTCTGAAAACAGTTGTCTATAATCTCTTCCTTAACCTGGAGTGGAAGATCAGACCACAAGTTCTGAAACACATGCAAATATGATCTAATTTAACCAGTCACTCTAGGCCTGGCTCCCCAGTATCTCAGAATGATGCAAAGCTCAGTATAATGTCAAGGCTTCAAGCTGGGCTTTTTACTGTTCTTCATGTAGTCTTCCTCCTGCACATGTCTATCTGTTAAATTTCAGCACCTTTCAGGGTAGATCCTGATTGTCCCCCATTCCTGACCTCCCTTATACTATCATCTTTGAAACTTCTATCAAACTGGTATGACCAGCCCTTTTGAGACCTTTTTTTGTCTCAGAATAAAAACACATTGCCCATACAATGCAAATATTATTCACAAAAATATTTCATATAGTAAATACTAGTTTTTAGTTTCTTCATTTAAACTGTATTTATTTTTAAATATTTAATATATTCCTATGCTAGTGAAGGGCAATTTCTCCCATGGTCTAGATCAGGCATCCCCAAACTTTTTACACAGGGGGCCCGTTCACTGTCCCTCAGACCGTTGGAGGGCCACCACATACTATGCTCCTCTCACTGACCAACAATGAAAGAGGTGCCCCTTCCTGAAGTGCGGTGGGGGGCCGGATAAATGGCCTCAGGGGGCTGCATGCGGCCTGCCGGACGTAGTTTGGGGATGCCTGGTCTAGATGATCCTGTTTGCAGGGCAGCTTTCATTGTATCCCCATTCCAGGCACCTGATATCAACGGAATTGCTATTCTGGCCTTCCAAATCCTGAAATGTATGTTTCAGAGGTTAAGCTTGAGAAGTGGCTGGTCATGATCCTGAAAAAGTTGCCTGGTTTAGGGTTGTGGAACTTTTCAGCTCTACTCACTACACTTCCTTCTACTATACTGAGGGAGAAGAAGTGAAAAAGGATGTAGAAATCTATGTGTTATATCCATTCAGAATGGGAGAAGACTCAAGAGCAATGAAAACATACGTTCACAAAAAACGCTCTACACAAATGTCCACAGCAGCTTTACATATGATAGCTCCAAAGCAGAATCAACAAAGTTTCAATGAATGAATGAACACACAAACTATGGCATATCCATACAGAAAACTACTACCCAGGAGTGAACTGTTGATATACACAATATGGATGAATCTCAGATACATTATGTTAAGTAGAAGAAGCCAGATGTGAAAGACTACATACCTTATGATCCCATCTATATGACATTCTGGAAAAGACAAAACTATAGGGATGGAAAGCAGGTCAGGGATGAGATGGGGATCGGAGAGGATGTGACTGCCAATGGGCCGCAGAAACTCATTTTAGGGCTGACAGAACTGTTCTGCATCTTGCTTGTGATGGTGCTACGTAACTTATCAAAATTCATAGGTCTGTATAAAAAATAAGTTGGATGATATGTGAGATAAAAAATAAATGTTAAAAAATGTGTTTGCAAATTAAAAGAGAGAGAAGGGACAGATAAAGTGGACTCCTCCTGGCTGTGGAAGCAAGAACAGAGCCTAAATTCTACCATTCCACTAAATTCTACCATTGTTTAGTTTATAACTTGGAGATTCCAGGTTTCTTTTTCTTATGTTTCCTCTCTCTGGTTAAGTGAACAACCAGCTTAGGGTTCTCATTACATACATATCAGGATTCTGCACCTCCAGAGGTTTTGTTATCCTGGCTCTGCGTCCGTGCAAAAGGCAGATTATCAGGCCACTTCTGAGACTCTGGAGACCTGTGCCAGCGTTGGCCTTTGTTTGGGGTTTTGTCCTGCTTTTCTGCCCACTATGGTTGTTTCTCTCATCTAAATTATGGAGTCTTTGATGTTTCTTGTAGTAGAGTTCAAACCAAACAAAGCAAAAACACAGCAGCTGTTGCCTGTATTTTGATCTGGAAAAAAAAAAAATCATTTTTTTTTCTTGAAACCTAAGAGTCCCAAGGGAAGCAGAGCAGTCTGCTCTAAATTTTTAAAATAAAATTTCACCATGCTCTAAAAATGATGGCATAAATTAATTCTCTGGGAATGTATCCTTTTCCAAAAATGAGACCCAATGCAACCAAGAGATGCCTGTACTTAACCATTCTTTTGGTGAATGGGGAAAATTGTGAATGGTGACAGGGATGCCCTAGGCCAGCAGGGACTTCAGTGAATAGAAGCAACTGGAATCTTTTTTCTCTCTTCCCCTCATCTTAAAATCTCAGAAGACTGAGCAGTTTTGAAAAGGTGTACTGGGGGAGGAGTAGGGCTCCATTTTACATGCT
This sequence comes from Saimiri boliviensis, assembly GCF_048565385.1. Taxonomy (NCBI): domain Eukaryota; kingdom Metazoa; phylum Chordata; class Mammalia; order Primates; family Cebidae; genus Saimiri; species Saimiri boliviensis. The sequence goes on along the minus strand of NC_133451.1, from coordinate 148,124,744 downwards.
TCTCTGTTTTGCAAGGGAAGGAAGATTTCACTGTATCCCATATTAATCTATTACCAGGCTGACTTTTAAAATCAGAGAAGATTGTGTTAGTTTTTTTAAAAAAGAGTTTAAGATTAAAGATATGTTTATAAAAAAGAATTTTTCCACTTCAAATGCAAAATATCTCAGCAAAACTCACAGTGATGGCATTGGGTAGGACTGTGCCATTTAATGAGGAACTATATTGTTTTGTCATCATAATCAGTTCTGCCAAGTTCTAATGAAGGTAACACATTAATAGATATGCCCAATTCACTGAAAGAAGTGATAAGGCCTATTTAGCTGCTGTGATACATTCTTAGTGTGAAGACTGCTCAAAGAGGTCAGGTCTAAGAATGTGGGCTTTCTGGACTCTCCAACTCCAGTTACCTGCATTTGACAAACTCTGTCAGATTATCAATGATTAAATTAAACATTGCTTCATTCTGAACGATATTAGGCCATTGAAACTTTTTTTTTTTTTTTGAGACGGAATTTCACTCTTGTTACCCAGGCTGGAGTGCAATGGTGAGATCTCGGCTCACCGCAACCTCCGCCTCCTGGGTTCAGGCAATTCTCCTGCCTCAGCCTCCTGAGTAGCTGAGATTACAGGCACGCACCACCATGCCCAGCTAATTTTTTGTATTTTTAGTAGAGACGGGGTTTCACCATGTTGACCAGGATGGTCTCAACCTCTTGACCTCGTGATCCACCCACCTCGGCCTCCCAAAGTGCTGGGATTACAGGCTTGAGCCACCGCGCCTGGCGGCTATTAAAACTTTTAAGAAGGCTAAACACTGCTTTGATTTTTCCCTTTTTTAAATTTTTGCTTTCACTCATTTTCATTCTTTGAGAAGAATATATAATGATCAATTTATAGAATAAGACTGCCTAGACCCAAATTCCAGTTCCATCCCTTAATTGTTACATGACCTTGGGTGAGTTATTTAGCCTCCCTGAGCTTCAATTTCCTCACGTAAAAAATAATCTGTAAAGTACTTACAATAGTGCCTTGCAAAGGTGAGTACTGTAAAAGTGTGAGCAGTGGTTGTTGCTATTATTAAGCCAACATTGGCTAAGCACTACGGACAGCACTGGAAAGAATAATTTGCAGGAAGGTCAGACACATCTGACTTTAAACCCTACCACTTATTTACTTCATGAACTCTCCGAGCTTCAGTTTCCTCATCAGAAAAATGGGGCTAGTAACACTTCCTAGCAGGACTGTTATATACAGATTTCATGTCTGGCATTTATGTCCTAACATTGTGTGGTAGCAGGCAGAACTCCATGCCCTGGGGCCAGAATGCCTGTGAGACTTGGGGCAAATTGCTAACTTTCCTGAGGTTCATTCAGTTCCCTTATAAACAAATGGCAATAAAAGTGGTAAGGAGCTCACAGCATTGTTGCAATGACCCAATGACTGTGTGGAATAAAGCACAGAAAGCATAGTCAGGACTCCATAAATGTTTAAATTGTAAGGCAGACACTAATCTCCAAGAGCCCGTATTACACTGAAAAGTGGAAAAAAAATTCCTAATTCAAAAAAGACATACTTGGTATTTAAACAAACCAAAAAATAAAAAGTAATCTCTGAAATTTGTCTATTCTCCTTTTCCTACACTAATTTCTCATCCAGTGTGCCACTGTTTTGTCTGTTTTTACAGTGACAAATATAAAACAAAACCTCTGGTTCAGTATCCAATTTGCAATCACCTGTCTGTATTCTAGCCAGTGTTTTCCTCACCCAATCCAATACTGGTGGCTATAATCAGTTTACATTTTATTTCATCATTGTCAAATGCAGTGGTGTGAGTGCTTAAAACATGTCTTCTAATTTCTTACTTAGTTTCATTTTATATTCCTTACTTTTCTCAAATATATCCCCTTTCAACAACGTCTCCTAGGAAATGTCCATTCCTGTGAAAAATCAACTGCTTAGCCAAAGTTGCATCTTTTTTTTGTTCTTTTCTGTCTCTAAATGAGCCTCTGAGGATATTAATTAGATTTGTGAGAGAAAGGGCAAGGGGAAAATGTGTCAGCTGTTACCATCTAAGCTTAGCTGTATGGAGCTTTAGAATCAGTCCTCAAGACAGAATGACAGTAATTGGAGATATTAGGATTCTGGAGCTGCACATGTACCCCAGGGAAGGCACCACTGGAGGTAAAGGTACAGTGATGCTGAGAAAGGAAGTCAGTAGGCATTCCAGAAGCAGGGGGCTACCACAAAGAAGAAACAGCCGGTGGGCCAAATGTGAGAATTCTGATTATTTAACGAGACCTGCAGGTATGGCTCTGAGTGGAGTGACCTGTTTACTGGGTCACATGTCCAATGCAATTGTCACTGTTGCGGAGCAGCAGGATTTCTAAGATGTTACCCTTGGATAAGTGGCCAGTATGGACACCGCCACTGTCAGATGCAAGCAGCCATTACTGCCATAATGTCAGTAATGCTCAAATTTCTGAAAAGAAGTCCAGGGCTAAAGACATGTCTGCATTGGGACAATTTTATTTTATAAACAACCCTATCAGTCATTGAAATAAATGGCCTTTAGATGTCAGTTGAACTGTTAGGTAAGTTTTCTCTATTCGCTTGCCATGCTCCATCTTAACTTCATCTGCCAAGCAACTCACTCTAAGCAAAGAGAACACAGAAGAGGGCTACTTATGCTACAATAGAGAACAGCAAATAAATGAGGCAAAAGGAAACTCACGCTGTCCAAAATGGAAGCACCTAAAGACCAGTGCTTCCTTTGCACAGAGACAACAAAATAGCACTGCCAACCAAATCTCAGCATGAGAGGGATTTCGTGTGTTTCATGTTTGGCAGCTTTAAATTTACAAAATTTCCCAATATAAAGAGTTGCATTTTTGTCTTCCAAAAATTGGTAAAACAAACAAACAGACAGACAAAAAATCTGAATACTGGTTAAAAGAATTATAAAAATAAAGGCACAGACAAAGTAGAGGTGAGGTCCATAATCTTTTAGAACAGATTGAACTATTCTTTAATGTGTATATGTCTCTATGCATGTGTGTATCTACCTATACTTAGAGAATAGACTGATTTTTAAAAAACAGTTATTCCTTTGGAGATAGACAATTTGCATGTATGTTTAAAGAACTTACTTATTCCTTCAACAGTGTCTGCATACACCTCCATTCAATATCAACAAGTAGAAAAGGTTTTAGTTGTTTTGTTTACACTCTGTGGAGAATTCATTTTAATTTTCAAAATCATAAACTCTTCTGCTTGTGCCTAGGGCTCTCAGAGCTTTATGGTCACTCTCATTCAATACTGTTTTACTGTCAAAGTATAATTATGTGTTTGTATCAAAGAAAGCAAAGCAGTCTGCCTCCCAAAAGCATGCTTCAGTTTGGCCATTTGGGTTAATTGCACAGCCACAACACATAGGCAAGAGGCACCACTGCAGTGCAATAATTTGAGCTCTGAGTTCCTCTGCTGTTCTGAACTCTTTGGAGAAAAGGGACTAAAATAATCCAAAGCAGTTATACATATTATTGGTCAAACTCCCTAAAGGCTTTTTAAAAAAAAAACAAAAAAAAAAAAAAAACAAAAAAAAAAAACCTAAAGGCAACATACATAATAACTGAGGGATTAAATAGTGATTCCTATGTCATGGCTATAAATGTTAGGGACCATGTTTCCTGGAAACAACAATGTAACTTTGAAAGCAATGCACAGTGTGACTTAGGGATTCAATTCAGTTCCTGTTCAGCAGTCATGTACACCATTACTGGTTTTCCTAGCATTTCCTGACTGTTCTGGTCTTCATTTCCCGAGATAAATGATTTTTATGGCAGCCCTCAACCCTCAATGTGCTCCTAATCCTGCCTTTCTACCTCAAAGCAGGAAGAAAAAACATAGCCTAATGTAGCAATATCAAGAAACACAGCATAAAATTATTTTTTACATAGTATGTTAGCTATATTTATAAATATCATGCCCAATATATTTCTTCTTCCATCTTCAGGTGAAGGGACCCTGCATTTAAAGCAGCAGATACAAGAATTAATCTGAAAAATATATGTATAGTAAGCATAATAATATACCCACACTGTGTTTCCAAACCCTTTTAGACCCTCTGTAGATACTTAATTATATTGTCTAAAAATAAGTTAATCCCATGTTATCTGACTTTTAAGCCACTGCCATGAAAGGCACACTCCAAATGAACTGTCAGAATGACTCATCAAAGATGGAAAACCAAATAATAGTACTACATAATTTTCCCTCCAACCATAGGGCAATTTTCCAAAAACTCAAAAAGCACACAGAGAAAGCCAATTCTTTTGCATTTGTATAACTAGGAATAGGATTTTTAGATAATGACTTTTTTCCCCCAACAGAAAAAACACCATCAACAACCATACTCAAAAAATGAATCTAGTGACACTCACTGGAAATTTTTTGAGCTGAACACCACAATCTCTTCTTAAATTAAGCCCTTTTTTCTCTCTTGCCCTCCTCCTCTTCCTTTTCTACTCTAGCTCAGAACTATCCATAGGTTTGATTTACATGTTGGTGGTACTGATTTTAGTACGTAATGCTGGCTGTACCTTGTTTGGAAATTATAAAGCTGAAGTCACAGGAGGTGCTGAACCAAAACTAATAGCATCATAAAAAGACATGAGTGTAAGGGCAAAATGAGGACCCTGATCAGTAGGAAATGGATGTCACAGGAAGTGAATCCATTTTTCCCTTCATTTTTTCCCCAAAGGCATAAAGCCCCTGAGAATGGGCACAATGTTTGTTGTAAAGCCCTTTGGTCAGAGTGGCAGAATGTGTATACACGACTCACAGCTATATGCACAAAGCTACATGGTTCAAATCCCTCACAAGACTCAGATTCCTTTTTGGGCATCTATGAAAACTACAAAGGCAACTGAATAAAGCTTTACTAAAATATGCATAAATGAAGACTGAATGAAGATTAAAGTTATGCTCTTTGGAAATGTAAAAGAAAATCAAGTTAACAGATTTTATACCCCTGCCCCCCAATCCTATGTCTGTACATATACACCTAATTTCTATTTCTTAATAAATCGTTTCATGTGGTATGGGTAATACTGTCCCTAATTTGAATCATGATATTTAAACTTAAGTAGAATGCATATTCAAATAGAATACACCCATTTCATTCCCAGGCAAAAACCAGAAATACCATTCAGTACTCTTGAATATTCATCATTTTAATGACAATATCAGCATAGCAGATAACTGTTTCCATGACCTTGAGTACTACCACCTTCTCCCAAATAACTGAAAACATTTTCTTATAATTCACTTGGGTTTGTAGCAATATTATATAATCTGAAATATCTGTTCAAGCTATATTTCTGAAACATGATGAATATATAGGATATAACTTTTCTTAGGAAACAAAACTAAAGAGTTTTACCCCTTTTTAAAAGAGAGAATCTACAGAGTAAATAGATAAATCCCTGAGAATGGGCACAATGTTGGTTGTAAAGCCCTTTGGTCAGATTTTACGGCAGCCCTCAACCATCAATGTGCTACTAATCCTGCCTTTCTACCTCAGAGCAGGAAGAAAAAACAGCCTAAAATAGCAGCATCAAGAAAAATTCAACACAAAGGTAAATACTAGAGATATAACATTTAAAAAATAATGTCAATAACTATTTTAACTCCAACAGTGTCTTAAATTATGCCAACTGTGGAAACAAAATGGACCTTCAAAATAACATAAAAACATTTTTCCCCCAGCAAGTCTGCTCTTGGCAGCCTGGAAATTGAGTTGGTCCTAAAGGATGTGTAGGCTTCTGATCAGCAGAGAAGCATCTCACAGACAATTCCAGTATAGAGGTCACATGAACTACAGTGCATCCTTCGGAATAAGCCCAAGAACAAAGAGGTGAAATGAGGGTGAAATAAAGATTCATTTTGCCAAAATTTGGGTCGGACAGGGTGGTTGATTGTATTTGACAAGTATGCCACCATAATATCTCTCCTATTTTATGTACTTCTTACCATGTGACAAAGATGTTCCTCTCATAAAGAGGTGAGGTCAACAGCCCTCTCTTTCCACTTGACAGAGCAGACCTTGGTGACTTCCTTTGCCAATATAATATGGCAGAGTGATGTTCTATAACTTCTGAGGGTTACATCATAAAAATGGCCTGCTGTCTCATTATGCTCACTTTTGGGGCTGTATTAGCCTATTTTCATACTGCTAAAAGAAATACCTGAGACTGGAAAAAAGTTTAATGGACTCACAGTTTCACATGGCTGGGAAGGCCTCACAATCATGGTGGAAGGTAAAGGAGGAGCAAAGACAAGCCTTACATTGGCAGCAGGCAAGAGAGTGTGTGCAGGGGAACTGCCCTTTATAAAACCATGAGATCTTGTGAGACTTACTCCCTCCCATGACAGGTGGGGATTATGGGAACTACAGTTCAAGATGGGACTTGGGTGGAGACACAGCCAAACCATATCAGGGACCTAGCCACAATGCTGTGAGGAATTCCAAACCAGCTAGGTGAGCAGACAATACAGAGAGGCCCCATGGAGGTGCTCCAGGCAACATCCCAGATGAGGTCTCTGGAGAGTCAGCATCAACTGCCTGACTGAAGATGGTGCCAGACTGCCCCAACCATCAAATCATACCAAGCTTTTGAGTATTCTCTGAGATCTCAGATACTGGGGATCAAAGATAAGTCATCCCCTCTAGGCTCTGTCTAAATTCCTCACCCAAATAATCTGTGAGCATAAATTGATTGTTTTTTGGCACTTAGATTCTGGGGCAGCTGTTTATACAGCAAAAGTAGCTGGAACAGACAGCTATGGTGAGACACGCATTGCAATTCACATATCAGACTAAGAGGTGTAATAAGAAATCATGTTAGATTCTTAAGCAAGGTGATTTTGTAATCAGAGTATAAGACACTAGAGGCTAAGAAGAAAAATCATTTTTAAAATTCTAATATTGTCCTAGTCTAATGCCATTTCACCAGGAGAAGATGAAAGAGAAGCAGAGAAGACACATTTAATAGGAAGAGTTTGAAGAGTAAATTAGGCTTAATGCTAATGGAGCTTAAAAGATACAGGAGTCAGAAGAGCTTCACACACACACACACACACACACACACACACACACACACACACACTCACTCCTAGGTGCCAATGGCAAGCAGGAAAAACAAACAGAAAGGGTAACCAGTTGCCAAGGGGTGGGAGAAGAAAGCTACCTTGCCACCTTGCTGATCCCATGCTCTCTCTATACATAAACTTAGTATATATGTTGTTCAGATTTTCTGCATCCTTCAAACGATTTACTTTGCTTGATCTACTTGTCTGTGATGAAGGTGTGCTAACATCTCTTGCTATAAGTATAGATTTCTAAAAGTTTCATAGTGAGTTTACTAGGTTTTCTTTTTTAAGATCTACCATGTAGGTATAGAACAATCATGATTGCAGCATCTTCTTAGTGGATTATTCCTGTTAATAATGATAATATCTGAGTATAACCCTATTAATGCTTTTGCTTTAATGTAAATTTTGTTCAGTATTCTATTGTTAAGGCCAGGTTGCTTTTAATTAGAAAGTATGTGTGCATGTACAAAAGCAGTGAATTGACATCAACTTAATTAGTACTGTAGATGAACTATATGCAAATAATCTTACTTCCTGGGTTAGTAAATAAAGGTTTATACTTAAATTGCTAAGTCGGATTTGTATACTTTATCTATAATATTTATTTAATGTCAATGCCCCCCTTTGATGCTCCTACTAAAACACAGAATTCTTCAGGTATTGAAGAGAGATACCTACATTAGATGGCCAGAGTTGAAATTATGTTCTTTATCCTGGTTTGTATAAATAAACTACTATTATTAATTTGAAATAAAATTGACACTTCCTTGTGACAATAATACAAAGTCAACAGCCCAGCTGAACAGGAAGCTAAAAAGTGGTACTTCAGAAAACCTTTTCCTTTCTCTCTTCTCTATATGTGCACATTTTTCTCTTTTTTTGTTGTCAATAAAATTCAAAGGTTTTATTTACTTTCTAGCTATTGCTTTTTATTAAAAATTTTTTATTTTAGGCTTGTGGGATACCTGTGAAAGCTTGTTACGTAAACATGTGTTGTGAAGGTTTGTTTTACATATTATTATATCAACCAGGTCTTAAGCTCACTGCTCAATAGTTATCTCGTCTGCTCCTCTTCTTCCTCCTACCCTCCCCCTCAAGTAGACTCCAGTGTCTGTTGTTTCCTTGTGTTATCATTTAGCTCCCACTTATGAGTGAGAACATGTGGCATTTGGTTTTATGTTCCTGCATTAGTTCGAAGGATGATAGCCTCCATCTTCATCCATGTTCCTGCAAAAGACATGATCATGCTCTTTTTTATGGCGACATACTATTCCATGGTGTATATATACCACATTTTATATGTGCATATTTTTCTACTACTCCTTTGTACCTCCACCTTTCCCACTCCATCTTTTTGCAACCCTCCTTTATCCTGCTCTATTGGCTAATTATCTACTTCCACCTTACATCTCTAATGACTTCTCTCATTTCTCTTCCTACCTTTTCTTTCTCTTTTTTCCTCATCTCTTTTAACTTTCAACATAATGAAATCATGTCTGTTTTGAAATGCTTGTTGTACAGTAGCTAATAAGTAATATTTTATAGGTCCTGCTCTCATTTTAAAGATCACTCAAGCTTTTATGTTTACTTTTAAAATCACAATGCACTATTTTTCTTCCATATAGCCCTTGATTAACTTTTTTACTGTGGGTCAGTGACCCTTATTAGAGAAAAAAATTCCTCCCCCAACACAAGTTGGACTGGAAGAATGTGTCTGTAATGATGGTAGTTACATCTTTTATAACACTGTTTCATGAACTTTTATTTATTAACAGGAAAAAGTGCATGCTTACCGATCAATTTGGAATTTCCTAGTCTGGTCATCAAGGCATCCTCTAGTGAGTCCCAGCAGTGGTGGGCAATGTTCCTTCATTTGATGACATGTGCCTCCCCTTTACAGAGCAGTGTGCTTTAGTGGAAGGAAGATGGGCTCTGAAGTCCACCAGAGTAGGTTTTCATACCATCTTTGTCATTTACTAGATGTGTAAACTATAGACAAATTAAACTTTTTGAGCCTCCATTTGGTCATATAAAAACTGGGATATCAAAAATGACTTTTCATTTTCAGCAAATTGTAAAAATCAAATGTGCTACCTAATGTCCATAAAGTGCCTACCACATAGTAGGCATTTATTGTACAGTAGCTGTCTCCCTGGCATATACACTGTGCCCTGAAACTCATCTGAGCGATCCAGTCTCCTGATTTCTTCTTCTCATTCCATGAATGGAAGAGAGGATAAAATGATTAGGTTACCAGAATGATCAGAATTTGTGGGAGGTTGAAGCCAACTTGAAGGAGAAACTGGCCTTGAAAGAACCTGAACCTGTTTGTACAAGTTATATTAGATATTAGTATGACAACTAATGTTCTTTCTGGTCTTCTAATACTGATAAAACCTTAGAATAAATTTGCCTGGGAGGAATTGCAATTAAAAAGTAAACTAAAGAAAAGCAATTCAATGGGAAATTGAGCTACATCTTTTTTCTTAATGTTGGTTATGTGCAAATTTGGCAACTCTGCAGTTGTCAAGAATTGCTGGCATATCACCTCAGAAATATAAGGTGTAGAAACACTTTGCTTTTATACACACACACACACACACACACACACACACACACACATACACACACACACACACTCTTGAAGAGAGAGAAGTAGAGGAAAGGAGCAGTGAGGAAGGGAGAAAACCAGACCTCAGCTTCTAGTATTTTATTACTTTGTTGGCAATAATTGCTAACAAATTCTCTAGGAAACACTCAGATGAAATTTCTTGCTGACCTAACCTCTTTGAAGATTGGTCTCTAGGAAGGCAGTGTCTTTTGAGGTGTTCTGTGGCCCAGAGGCCCTCAGAAATGCAAAGGAAGAAGAACTAGTTGCTACTTCTTCTGCTGCCTTGGTTGGACCCTAGAAACCTCAAGGCAGATAAATCTGACATAGCAGGCGGACAGGAGGAATGCGTAATGAGCTCTTCCACCACAGGATTTGATGGGCTCTGTCTGCCTCTAGGAATATGTTAAATCAGAGATAATAGGTAGGATTCCTACTACTATTGCCTCTGAAAGAGTCAGAAACTATGGACCAGAGACTCTGGTTTAACCGCAGTTAAGGGCATGGGTGCCTGTAGCAACATGTCACAGAGTTCTGTTCTCGTGTTTTTAATCAGTAACACATGAATGCCACCATCATTATATTTATAGATGACAAAAAACTGGAGACAAGGCTGCTAGTGCTCCGGCAATATCTTTCTTCAATAAACCACCTATTTACCTGGGCACATGGACATCTTGAATAAAATCAGCATTTTCCAGCCTCCTTTGTAGCTTAGTGCTTTTCTAGGCGCTCACAAAAGGCAAGTGTGACAGCGTTAACATGTGACTTCTTACCAGTCCTAGGGGGCAGTTTGAGCAGCCCTAGAATGTGCATTGAAGATGGAGGAGGAACAATATTAAGAGAAGGCTGGGTTACTGAATATTACAAAGCTGCCGAGATAACCCTGCAGAGTAAAATTCTATGCTTCGTTTTTATGGGAGGGAAGCTTCTACTTGGTTTAAGTCAGTATTATTTAGACTTCCTGTTATTTGTAGTGCATCTAAGCTTAAGACTAATAACTAATATGATGGGTAAGTGAATTGGGATATAAAAAGACATACAACTTTAAGTAGCAGAAAAGATGGGTTGATGCAATCAAATAAAATTTAATGGGCTAGACAGGAAAAAACCTACCTCTACATTCACTGATGCACAAAGCCTATCACATAAGCATAGGTGGTAGAAGCTTATCTTAGTGGCATACTTAGAAAGCAATTTTAGAGGCTCATGACCACCAAATCAAAATAATAGTGATGTAAACAGTTTAGAGAGCCAATGTGTCTTCAAGTTACATGCATAAAACATGATACCTAGATGCTGGGTTCATGGCCTCAGATGGCTACAGGGTCTATAAATGCAGGGAGCAAGTCAAGAAGACGCAATGGAACTAGTGAACACATGCCCTATCTTTAGATGGTGCAGATGCTCAGCTCCTGGTGATTTTTGCTTTTCAGGAATTATGGCCAATAGGTTTTTGTTTTTTTTTTCCAGAGGAGTTGGAAAACTGAATTTCTATGTAACATCGCATTTCTCACAAACATTGGTTATTAATTTGAAAGTTTTAAATAAAAACTACAGATACCATAAAAAGCCATGTCCTCATGGGAGCTCTGTTGGCTGCTGTCTGTTTCAGCATGGTAAACATATGTGACAGTCCAGATAAACATTATCTATATAATATGTATCCAATGTATGCTATGGAAAGTAAATAAATAGAACCAAAATGCTAGAAAATGGAGCTACTGCTTCTGCATTTGATTTAGAAAGTAGGAAAGAGTGCTGTTTCCACTTAATAATGAGAAAAAAAAACTACAAAATGGTAAATTTCCTTGAACCTATCAGAAAGCTGAGTTGAGGGCATAGAGTAAATAAAAAGAATGATTTCCAAGGAGGGACAGGCTCCTCTAAGAAGAAAAGAAAAGGGATGTTCCAACTAGCTCACCCGAAGGTGGGCCAGTCACCCCAAGAAGGGGTAAGAAGAAGTCAGCTACCATTCTAAGAAATTGTTGGAGGCCAAATGTGGGCTAACACCTCAGTCTGTAACAGCTGGGGGCTGCAAACACAGAGGGCTTTGTATTCAGCAGTAAGCTCTCTTCCATAAGGTTCCACTGAGTTCTCCCCAGAAGACTAGGACAAGGAATATGACAGGAAGGAGCCACTGTGTAGAGAAATAAATCAGCTGCCTACCCCTCACCCAGGTGCTTCTCTCATAAGGAGCAAAAGCCTTAATTAAAAACAAAAACAAAAAGAAACAACCCAAATTTCAGTCAACTAGAGAATCGATAAAATGGATAAATTGTGGCATGTTCATGCAATGGACTATATTACATGCTTTAAAATGACTGAATCTCAAAAACATAATTCTAAGGGAAAAATCAGATACAAAATAATTCCATTAAATAAAATTAACCTGTTTAGTTGCATACAATCTGCATATCAAGTTTATAGAGGGAGCATTGATATATATATACCCACACATTTTTATATAGTACATAAAGCAAGTAAAACAAACATATGTGTATATTCATATATTTTTTTCTTATGGTTTCACATACTAAAATTAAACATCAACACAAAAGCATGATTTAAAAACTTCAAGATAGTGGCTGCCTCTGGGCAAGAGAGAGAAATATAATCACTAAGGGAATCCAAAGGTTGTTAATGTGCTGTTTATTAATAATCTAATTAGGATACTGAGTGCTGTGAACATTTTTTATTAGTAGTTGTTTATCATTAGTCTTTAAACTTCAGATGTTACATGCATTCTTATGCAAACATGAAGTATGTTCTGTGCATGTATACATACAACAGTTAACAGTAGTTACTCACCTCTATAATGGGAAATGAGTAGTTACCTGTGCAGGGGAGGATGAACGGTCACATTTACTTCTTATGTGATATGCTTCTGTTTTTGATTTTGGTGTTTGGTAATGCAGGAGTAGTGTGCATTCATATATATTTTTAATACTAAAAAGAGTTTTTAGCTTCTAAAACAATGAATAATACTCATTTTAGGAAGATATTTTTCTACTACATGTTTGAAGTGCCTCCAAAGGATGAACATATTTATACAGCTTTCATTTTGCTAAGATGCGAGTCATGCAATACAATTAAAGATATAATATCTAATGATACTTTAATATTTATTCACTTTAGAAAAGATGGCATTTAAGTTTATTGCAATCAAATAATCTCCCTTTTGACTCTGAACAAGAAAACATAATGATTTACAAAACTGCATATTCCATTACACAGACAAGGGCCCTCAAAGTCCTGCTTAACCAAGTGGAGAAAATACTCTGAATCCTTGGCTAAAATTCCAAGAAACTTCAAAAAGCACCAGTGTTGTATTTCTTTTATCCCTAAATGTGCTCCAAAATTTCTTTTTTTGTTAACAATGGCTAATAACCTGAGCAAGAAGATCTTTATGTGGGACTTGATGTTCTCTAATGCTCTTTCTAGGTCTGAAAGTCTTTCAGGTTTCATTTAAAGACAGCCATGTCCTCAATGGAAAAATGATCATCCAATTAATACTGTCTTCATGCCATTTTATCAGAGACACGATTTGAAATACCAAAAGTATTATTTACCAAAACAGACCATAATCTGCAGACCTGTGTTGTTTAGGAATTTTTTTACTTCTGCCCAAACAGAATGTGAGTTCCATAAAAGAAGGGATCTTCTTGTGTGCATCTCAGTATCACCAGAGCCTTGTTCAGTGCCAGGAACGCCTTAGGGTCCTGACAGCTGTTTGTTGAGAACATATTCTTTTGGCATGCACTCATTATGCCAAACCTGGTCATCCCTCTGTGTTCCAGAATGTGAGGAACTTCAGTGGGAACTGCATGTGCAGACATAAAATAAATGCCTGTGATGTTGTCATTGGGATTTCTGGCTCAGAAAATTAATTTCTTTCAGCCTTCTATCCAGGTATTTTGCAAACCTTTATGCCAATTCAGAGCCAATATGGAGTAGACATCAAGATTACAAAGATGATTAATATACTTTTATGACCTTTGTGAGGTTAAGTCTATACCACAGCATAGTTTGCCACTACAGTCATGTGCCACATAATAATGTTTTGGGCAACAAAGGACTGCATATATGACAGTGATCTCCTAAGATTATATTAGAGCTGAAAAATTCTATTGTCTAGTAACTTCATAGCTGTCATAACATCACAGCACAATGCATTATTCATGTTTTTGTGGTGATGCTGGTATAAGAAAACCTACTGCAGTGTCAGTCATATAAAAGTAGCACATACGGTTATGTACATTATATAATATTCAATAATAATGTTACTGATTTAGGTACTTTATGTATTTTACACTATATCATTTAAAGTGTACTTCTAATTATAAAAAAGAAAAATAATCTCTGAAACAGCCTTAGGTATGTCCTTTCAAAGGTATCCAGAAGAAGACATTGTTTTCACAGCAGGTGACAGCTCCATGTGTGTTATTGCCCCTGAAGACTAAGACTTTCCAGTGGGACAAGATGTGGAGGTAGAAGACAGTGATAATGACGTTCTTGACCATGTTTGATCACAGGCTAATGTGTGTGTTTGTGTCTTATTTAACAAAAAAGTTTAAAAAGTAAAAAAAAAAAAAATTTTAATAAAAAGCTTATAGAATAAAAATATAGAAAAAAAATTTGTACAGCTATGAGTCAAAAACCTTAAAAAATTTTGTACAGCTATAAAAAACTCAAAACCTTTAAAAATTTACAAAGTTTATACAGTAGAAAAGTCATAGTAAGTTAATTAAAGAAGAAAATTTAAATAAATGTAGTGTACTCTAAGTGCACAGTGTTTACTAAGTCTATAATAGAGAATAGGAATGACCTGGGCCTTCACATTCACTCAACACTCAACCACTGTCTCACCTAGAGCAACTTCTGGTTTTGCAAGTCCCATTCATATTAAGTGCCCTAAACAGGTGTATCATTTTTATCTTTTGCATCATATTTTTACTGTACCTTTTCCATGTTTAAAGATTTTAGATACACAAACATCTTTTAACATTGTGGTACAACAGCCTACAGTATTCAGTACAGTAACATGTTGTACAAGTTTATCGCCTGGGAGCAATAGGCTATATGGTATAATATAGTGTAATAAGTTTGTGTAAAGGACTCCATGATGTTCTCACAATGACAAAATTGCCTAATGACACATTTCTCAGAACGAGATCCTCCGTGATTAAGTGATGCATGACTGTATATCTACCAAAAACACCATGAATGAAATTCACAAACACCATATTGAATGAAAGACACTAAACACGAAAAAGTATATAAGTATATACTACCTCTATAAAGTTCAAAAACAGGGAAATTTAGTCTATGGAATTTGAAGTAGGGATACTGATTACCCTTGAGCAGCTTATTGACCAGAAAAGGGCATGGTGGGAGCTCATGGGATTACTCAGTATTTTGTTTCCTACCTTGGTGTGATCACTTTTTGAAACTCCATCAAGCAGTACATTTATGATTTGTGTACTTTTATATATCCGTGTACTTTAATAAGTAATTAACTTTTAGAAAGAATAGTACTTTTTAAAAGCATATGACTTGTCTGCTTGTGTAAGTAGATTTCTCCTATAATTTAACAGAGTTTTCACATTCTCCCAATCTTGTCCTAAGTCAAACTCCACCTCCTCCAGAACGAGTCCACTGAGTTCCAAGCTTGAATGAATTCTTCCCTTCTCAGAGATGCCATGCTGTTTTGTTTACAAATCTCCTTTACTTCCTTTAAGTGTTGGGAAGGTGCACACCACCTATCGCGGTGCTTTGGATATATCGGTACTCAAAAATTGTTAAGCACATAAACATTTAAAAATCTATTCCCTGAACTGCTCCATGTAGCCTCTTCCTGCGCTCCTGAGTGCTTTTTAATCTATCTCTTTACCTGCATACTATGTAATGAATAATCTGTGAGAGTGCACTGTGAATGTGATGTCAGCAAACCTGAAACTCTTTCTACTGCTGGCTTGGACACATTAAGGCAAAATAGCATTATTCTTTTATTTTAACTGTAAGCGTAATATAAAATTAAAAACATAATGAAAAATAAAAAGTATTAGTAATTTACTGTACAAGTTGTTTTATGACTTTCTCTTTACTCTTATAACATCATAGGCATTAATTTTTTGTCTGCACATGTAGTCCTCACTGAAGTTCATCACGTTCTGGAACAGAGAGAGATGACCAGGTTTGGCATAATGGGTGCATGCTAAAATAATATATTCTACTTTGTTTAACCAACTCCTCATATATGCATATCTCTGGGTCATTGCAAAATTTTTACTTTTAAAAACAACAAATATCTTCATAAAATTGTCCATTCACAATAACTATGTTAGGGTAAATCCCTAAAGGCTTATTTTCTGGGTCAAAAGCACATACACTGCAAAGAATTTTTTAGCGTGCATATGGCCAAATGTGAAAAAGGCTGCAATAATTTATGTCTCTACAATTGCAAATTCCACATTTAATCCATTTCTTGTTTTTGTATTTTAATATCTCTGAAATCAGAATTATAGTCGGCCAGGTGGCAGATGTGATGTGATTATCACTGCCTATGCCATCCTACATTAGCCCAGCCAGAAAACCACTTAAAGATCATTTCAAGAAGCAATTAAAACTGCTGGCTATTGTCTGAAAACACTTTGATACTTTCCTTAAGATCAAGGAAATGTCAGAGTTGAATCTCACAGGATGGGCATCAATGACTTGGAAAAATATCCCAGAGACATAAGCATAGCATTCTTTCATGTAATGCTACATCCTCAAAGCCACGAACAGCACAAATGATAACATCTATGTGTAACAAAACAGGGATATTGACACTCTAAGTTGACAAGTGATTCAGAAGTGTTGAATTCCGTGAAAAAGTTTTAGAAAAATACTCATTTAACCAATTTACTTTGCTTATATTTTCTTTATACATAGAGTTAGGCATGATCAATGATTAAAGTCTGTATCTAAATATGGAGAATAGTTTACTATAACTTTAAAATGAAATTTTAAGTAATAAGATAGCCTTGTGTCATAGTTTAATTGGTGGCATATTTTTCTTAATATGTCAAATAATGGTGGGCCTTAAATTTATGGTAATTTTGATTCCACGAAAGAGAATCCAGTGTCCCTACCTCCATCTAATATTAGATATTGTGCTGTTTTTCTTAATCATTGCCAATTTTATGTAAAAATGATACAATGTTTTAACTTATATGTCTGTGATTGATAATGAGGATAGACTTTTTTTCTCATATTTTTTGAACCATTTATATTCTTTTTTGTAAATTGCTTATTTTTATGTTTTTACATGTTTTTCTATGAGGTGTTTGTGCTTGCTAATTTTTGTGGTAGTTCTTTATTAATTAAAAATATTTAATAGTTGGGTTTGATATATAACATGCAAATATTTTTCTTAGTTTACCCATTATTTTAACTTCGTTAGTAGTGGTTTTCCTTGAGATCTGAGACAAATTCAACTAGTAAAAGCTGCTAGTGAATTTCAAATTTTACCAATCTCCTTCAGATGCCTCCCTCCCTTATGAAAACCCCTGTAGATGGGCTGCGGAAAATCACACACCTACAAATATGTCACATAGCTAAAAATAACTCCAATTAGCATCAGTATATATTCAAAATTATAAGACACTAAAAATCTATGGCCAATTTCCTTTGGTCACATTTTCTCTCAAAGAATAACATTCTAGGTCTTCCCAGACAGCACTTCTTGTGAGAAATATTTCCTGATGGCTACTGCTCTGCACCCTCCAGCTCTTGACCTCTGCCCTTGCCAGTGCACAGGCCTCCAAGTGCCAGGGCAGGCCAGTCAGACATCCCTGGGACAGTCCTGGGACACAAGCACAGCCAAGACTCCATAACGCAAAACTTCATGATGCTCAAAGTGCAGTGTGACCACTGACATAGTGGGTGTTGCCTCATACTAGGAGTCAAGAGTTGCAGGTCCTAGCCCTGGCTCTGCCACTGACTACAGATGTGACCTTCAGAAATAATTTTACCTTTCTGAGTCTTGGTTTCCTGATCTTTCGATGGGGACACTTAGAATCTATGATCTCTAGGGTCTTTTCCAATGCTCATATTCTGGCTCTATTACACATATTTAATGTCAACTCTAAACACTTGCTGTCCCAGTAATAAAAACAACAACAAATTCATGTGTCTTTCTCCAAAGCTGCTGTTCTTAAACATTTGCTACATTGCCTCTCTTATATTAGCAGAGAAGAGTTTGATCTATGTTTTCCTTCCTCATTGCACAAGGACTGGGTTGACTTGAAAGTCAAGGTTAGAGACATCAGAAAGTTTTATTACACTTCTGACACACTTACCTTAGCCAATGCAGAATGGTTCTGAAAGCGTGTCTAATTGTTTTTCCAGTTTTGTTGTTGTCGTTGTTGTTGTTGTTGTTTTAACAATCATGAGAATGGAGTTATTTGAGGACATCCTTAAAAAATCTATTCTATAATTACCAAACTCTCACAGGAGGTTTTTCCTGAAATGTGGCCATTTGATTGTTCTCCCTGCGTCTCATTATTTCTGCCACTCTTATATAGTTACACTGAAAATTAATCCTATAATTTATTATTTATAATTTTAATATGATTTTGTAGGATGATGACACTTCTCATTTATTGCTGATATAAAAGGATGAAAAAAAGTTACTTTCTGAAGAGTTGGCACTGTAATTATTCTAAAAGAAAGAACTACCTTTGATGGGGGCAGAAAATGAGAGAACTCAAGAGCAGCACATCTACGGCTTCAAGAAAAGGTAGAAAGTGCTCTGCAACAAAGTAGGAGATAAATTATTTATCTTCCGGATCAGAAGATATTGATCAGATATCAATATCAGATTGATCTGGATAAGAAGGTATTTTTCTGGCTCAGAGAGCAGAAGAAGAAAGAGAAGAAACAGGGAGGAGAGAGGAGCCATGGAAAACAAGATTGGACTCTGCACAGGACAAGGATGAAAAGAAACTTCTGGTGACTAATGGTCAAAGTATGGCATGGCCGCCATGGAGACTTTACTCCAACCATGTGTATCTTCACCTAAAGTGAGGGAAATGGGGCTCCTGGCAAGTTTCTCCTGCTGAGAAACTAAATAAAAAAGGAATTGTTTGGACTTTTCAGGCAGTACTTATTTCAGGGGAGTAGATGCAAAAGTGAGAGACTGGAGATGTCAGTCTGAACACAAGGTTACACCAGGTAGTGATCTGACATGATGGCATAGAGTGGGATGTGCCCCCTAAAACATCCAAGTTATATATTAAAAGACAAAAACTTTTGAGAACAAGGAACTCTAAAATGCAGTATTGATCCATACAGTATGTGATGTGACCCCTCAGATTTTCAGTAAAATTCTATATACTAAAATGATAGTGATTATGACGGTGTGTATGTTTTAGTAGGGTCTTTGGTTTGTAGTGTGTTCGTGTCTGTATCTGAAAGCTGGTTAGGTGTCCATCAAGGTAGTGTGAAAGAGACACCTGCAAAAGATCCCCTGATAACTGATAATCATGAAAATATAAGCCCCCTACAATGCTTAAAAAAAAAAAACTTACAGAAACATTTCAACTTGTATAGGACTAGAATAAAGGTTAAAAATCAACATAATCTAGATATCAAGAAACAGGAGGTCCTACCCAGATTTTACTTCTTTACTCAAATGCTATTTGTGTAACTCTATAGTGTGGTAATTATGTTCTAGTCCTTATGTATTTAATCAACATCTCTAAGTTGCTTCTAAATCTTTCCTAAGAAAAGCAGTAATTTCCAGGAAGTGTTAAGAATATAATCCTATCTCAGAAGAACAGGTAAGAGGTTATCCTCCTCAATTGCAGATGAAATTCTGGAATAGATTCTACAAACAGAAAGAAAAAATAGTCATCCTTCTACCACATCCAAGTGACAGTAAACCCAAATACTGCTGATCACAAGTACTGTACATCTACTACTACTACTAAATACTACTAGTAAATAAGTAATGCTATCAAGAACGTTCACACTTTCATTCTGTAGTCTGATCTAACACATTGCAAAGTCAATACAGGAACATAGTTTTATTGCATCCTTTCCATTTTTAACATTTGCTCAGCCTCAGCCATGTCTAACTTGGGATGGATATGACTGAGGGTACTACACGAGGGTTCATGCTAGGATAGGAGACATGTGACATGTGTTGCATAACAACAGAGACTGGTCCTGAGAAAGGTGTCCTTAGCCCATGTCATCATTATGGAAACATCACAGAATATACTTAATGCAAACCTAGTTGGAATAGCCTATCACACATTCCAACTTTATGGTATAGCCTATTGCTCCTAGGCCACAAACCTGTACAGCATGTTAGTATTTTGAATACTGTGGGAAACTGTAACACAATGACAAGAATCGGTATACCTATAGATAAAAAAGGTACAGCAAAAATACAGTATAAAAGATTAAAAATGGTATACCTATTTAGAGCATTTATCATGAATGGAGCTTGCAAGATCAAAAGTTGCTTTGAGTGAGTGGTGAGTGAATATGAAGGCCTAGGACATTATTATACACTACTGTAGGCTTTGTGACATTATTCTGTCTTCAATAATAAATTAACCTTAGCTTGCTGTAACATATTTACTTTATAAACGTATTTGTTAACTTTTTCTTAAAACACATATTGTATAGCTATATGAAAATATTTTCTTAATATCCTTATTCTATACTTTATCTACTTTTGAATCTTTCATTTTATTTTTTAAACTTTCTTGTTAAAAACTAAGACAAAATCACATGCATTGACCTAGGCCTACACAGGGTCAGGATAGTCAATATCACCATTCTCTACCTCCATAGCTTGTCCCATTGGAAGGTCTTCAGGGGTAATAACATGCATGGAGCTGTCATTTTCTGTGATGAGAATGCTGTCTTTTGGAACAGCTCCTGAAGCACCTGCCCAAGCGTGTTTTATGGTTAACTTTTAGAAATAAGTATATAGAGTATACTTTAAAATGGTAACAAATAGTACAATAAATGCATAAATCCATAACATAGTTATTATTATGTATTGTACATAATTGTACGTGTTACACTTTCATAGGACTGCAGCTCAGTAGGTTTTTTATACACAAGAATCACCACAAACACGTAAGCAATGTGTTAAGCTATGACTTTACAACAGCTACGACATCACTAGGCGGTAGGAATTTTTTTAGCTCCATTAAAATCTTTTATTTACTTATTTATTTTTGAGATGAAATCTTGCTCTGTTGCCTAGGCTGGAGTGCAGTGGCAAAATCTTGGCTTACCACAGGTTCAAGCGATTCTCCTGTCTCAGCCTCCTGAGTAGCTAGGACTACAAGAATACGCCACCATGTCTGGCTAACTTTTGTATTTTTAGTAGAGGCAGGGTTTCACTATGTTAGTCAAGATGGTCTCAAACTACTGACCTCAAGTTATCCACCTGCCTTGACCTCCCAAAGTGCTGGGATTATAGGTGTGAGCCACCGCACCCAGCCAGCTCCATTACAATCTTGTGGGACCACCATCATATATGTGGTCTTTCAATGACCAAAATGTCATTACGTAGCACATGACTATATTTATAAGAAGCTTTCAAGTATATCCACAGAAGGTGTATAAATAAAACCACATTTTAGTCTTTTATTCAAATTATTTCTCCACCAATCCTATACAAATGCTGTTAACAAGAAGAAAAATTATTAAGATTTCATGCATCTGAAAAATTCACCCATCTAAAAAATTAGGGTTCCAGTAGACATGGAACATAAGGAGGAAAGGCAAGGAAGGAAGGCAATAAACTCACATATTAAATACATTTTCCTTGATACTTTCTTTTCTTAAAGGTCATTAACATGTCAGCCTTTCAGCACAAATTTTCAAGGAGTGAGTCACCATCTACTTTCCCTGGCAACACAGGGAGCAGTTACAGGTTTACTGTTCTCACGCTAAAAAAGAGGAAGATAATGTCACATTCACCCTGTGGTTAGGAAATTTCTACGTAAGTGGTAGCGTTCACTAACAAGAATAACCTTATCCCCAAACCACTCTATCTGTAGAAAATCCTGCTTCGCTTGCTCAACTAGGCATCAGCACCATGATTACCACAACAGATGACCATGGCTCGGAAGGCTACTGATAATTCACAAAGAAGGGTTTTTTAATGTCCAAATTTACACAGCCATAGGCAAGATTTTAATTCATACCATGTTAGGAACTGTATATGGTTTCCTAAGCAGTTGTGACAAGCAAAAGTAAGTAACTGAATAAACAAAAAGTATAAAAAGCAACTGTAGGTAATTCAAATGTGGTTCTAGTGTTACCACTGTGGGTCTTCACTAGGTATTACTAAAATGTAACCTGGAGTGGCCCCGGGTGGTCATGAGTGCCAGAGCTTTTCCTTCTTGTCTTCTGATTCTTTGTCATATACTCATGTACTTCCAACTGTCAGGCACTTTCAAAAATGGAGATACCACTCAAAATCTTTGGCTCACCATCCTCTGTGGTTTGGTGATAAAAGCACAGCCTCTCCCCTTAACCATGTGGGCTCCACCAATTGTAGTCATGTTGCTCTAGAGATTGTGGATAGCATTTTCTAGGTCACATGAGAGGTAAAGACTGCCGGAAACCCTTCTCCAATATGAACCCACGGCCCTCTGCCTCCAAAAAAACTATCAAAGCCTTCTTCTGCACAACTGAGGAAAATTTGTATAGATCCTCATGGTTTTATGCCAGAAAAGACTAGCCTCCAAGTTGTGAAGACTCTCCTCCTTAACCCAAACCACTGTCCCTTGAACACTGACTTCTATGAGCTAAAAACAGAAATAATATATAACAATAAAAGTGAAAAACAGCTTCTATTTGCAAACATTGTGGCTGCAGCAGGTATCAGCCAGCTACTTAACTGCTGAGTAACATGGGGAGGTTATACAGAGTCCCAATGCTCACTACTGTGGGTATTTTTACAGAATAGAGAAAAAACCATCATGGATCATGGGATATTATTACCTAAGACTGTAGTTTTTAAATTCATCATGACCTTGCACACATGCATGCCAGCATGTATGAAACAAATTCACAAAACAATAGCTACCCATATCACATGCAATGAACTATGATGGTTTCCTCTATTTCATTTTTTAAAGGATTATATTGAGGAGGGAGACTCAGGCATTTAGGATTCCCTCCCGCTCCGTCACATCCACTGTGCATCTCAATAGAAGAGAGAGCAGGCCAGGTGGTGCCTCCTGAATCTTCTTCCTGAAAACAACAGGCTAGGCCTTGGGGAAACTTCAGAAGGCAATATTTTTACCTAAAACAAGATCAAACCAGAAACCTTTTCACATGTGAGTCCTAAAACTGTGAACTGGAACCCTTTCATATCTAATTCCTGAAACTGTGAACTGAAACCCTTTCACATGTAAACAGAAACCTTTTCACATGTGAGTCCTAAAACTATGAACTTAAGATTCTTCCATGTGTAGCATCTAAAGTATAAGCCTATATAAAGGCTGAATCTCCCTTTGTTGGATGAGTTTTGCTGTTAGGCACATAGGCCACAAAAGCTCCCAGCTGTAATACATTCCTTCCTCCTGCATTCAGTGTCCGAGAGATCCTTTCCCGTGGCCGCTCCTGCTACAATATAACCCTTTGAATTTATTTTTTGAACTACAGTTAGAAAAACAACCAATATAAAAGGTTAATGAGACAGGTAGAAATATTATTAAATTGACCTACTTCTAAGGAATCTCAGAAACACTAGTGTGGAAGCTTTAGATGTCAAATTCTGTTCCTTCAGCCACTAGGATGATTCTATTTTCACAAAACTCAATACACAAATGGTCTAGGAATGCCCATTTAATTTTTATTAAAGGGAATGACAGTTAGATTGCAGGGGAAAAAGCAATTAATTTTTCTTCAGTTCTGAGTCAACCCATGTTAGTTAAGGTTACACTGCAATAGGGATACACTTAATGGAGATGGTGTGTTCTAATCAGGGATTGTAAAGGGAAGCAAATGGTGATAAGGCTTGGGGGTTTATGGGAAAGGAGTGAAGGTCAAGTTCCTTGCTTTGTGCATATCGCCTCGTCGGCTCACCCCAAAGTCCTGTGGGGAATGTTCACAAGCTGTGGCTCTGAACACAACTGATGAATGAAGATGACTCTAATGGATTAGAGCTCAGTAGCTGAGATCTCAAAAGATTTCTACCCATCCCTATATCGTGGGTGTCAAGCATAACCATAAGAGCCATCTTCCCAATTGCTTACAACATTACTTGGCAAAATTCTCAGTGCAGAAACCTTTTTCTTTTATCCATTTTGAATCATCTCCAATAAAGCTGATGGTAGTCAGAGCTGAGCAGCAACTGATAGCAGAAGAACAGTGAAAGGCTTTCATTCTTTGAGAAGAAAAGGAGTCAATTAAAAGATTTCAAGGTTCCATTGACTAGATTTTACCTTTGCATCCCTTTATACATTAAGATTAGATTGGTACATTCAATGTTGTGCAAAACATTGCTTTCCCTTCTCTGAAACTGTCAACAAATGATACACTGTATAACAACAGTAATTGATGATTCTATTCAATGTCCCAAATCCAAATTGGTTGCAATATTAAGAGGTGGCTGAATCATCAACTTCCTTTTGCCAGAAAAATAATGATTGCTGAAATGCTAGTATTTGCAAGGGCATAAACACTGACAATCATTCAAAACATGAAGATTCTAAAGTACCCATTTACACATTTGTGAGTTTGGAAAGGATGTATAAGTTGAAATCATTCTAGTAAGGCCTGAACAGAGACTTTGGCACTCCCAGCTGTCTCATGGTGATGAAGCTGTCTCTCTCACTCTTTCTCTCTCTTGTACACACACACACACACACACACACACACTCCTATCTCTTATATCCTAATATATCCCAATTGCAGCCTCCAGACACTGATTATCCCCATGATGATTTACCCTCCAAATATTAACATAGTGACAATGCTTTGCCCTCATTTTTATAATCTAAATCTTGTATGCCTATTTAGGAAGTTAAATTTAGAGAGTCTCCTGAATTGTACATACTCAATACAAACAAACATTCACAAAATTCTTTCTAGAGATTTAAATGCCAGAACAATGACAGTACCACGTATATACCCATATATACATGGGAATATCCCTCTGGTGATAGTTTTTTGAATTAAAGGTTTTTTCCAAATTGGCCTACTTCTTACCTCGTATTACCATTTTCCCAAATACCTACAGAAAACTTCCCAAATTAGGGGCCAATGTAATAACTGAATTAGACTTTTGGTATCATCTAGTCCAACTACTTTATTACATGTCAAATCCAGCACATCAGCCCCTTGACCTCTCAGCAGCACTGGCACTGTAATATACACCTTTACTGAAATTCTCTCATTCTGATGTTTCCATAATTTAACTTG
This sequence comes from Saimiri boliviensis, assembly GCF_048565385.1. NCBI lineage: Eukaryota > Metazoa > Chordata > Mammalia > Primates > Cebidae > Saimiri > Saimiri boliviensis. The sequence continues at coordinate 148,099,533 of NC_133451.1, read as the reverse complement.
TTTTAGCTTTCCTCTAACCAAAATGTTCCTTGCTGCCACAAATCTCCCAAATGCTCTCCCCTGCCCAGGTCTCTATCCTTAGCTTACACCTTCTCCTGTGTTGGTCCCCTCCATGTTCATAATTTCATGCTATTCATGCCAATACCTGTGCCAGGCCTCAGTAAGCTCAAATTCAAAACACCCATCACTGAATCCACATTTTCCTTCCATACCTCCTCTCTTTCTTGCATTCTCTTAGGTCATCTCCCATCATTTACTCATTTAAAAATATCAATTATTTTTCAATCAACCCTCATATTTAAACACCAGTTCTGGAAATTATTTCCAAAATCTTCAGACTATTGCTCTCAGTAATTAATACTCCATAAAAACCAATGTTTCCTATACATGCTCCTCAGTGCAGCTGGCACAGCCATTTCCTAAATACAGCTCTAACAATACTTGCTCAAAAACCTTTAATGTTTCCCTACTGCCTAGAAGAAAATATGCAACCTCTTTAGCACCCTTCCCATCTCAACCTATTCTTCAGTTTCACTTCACCACACAACCCATCTCCCTGTCACTCTGGCCAACTTACCTTCCTTTCACAATCAAATAAACTGTTTCCTTTGCTTAAAGTGTTCACATCTTCTACTTCTCTGACAACTGTGCTTATTTTAAAACATCACCACATCTGCAAAGCCTTCTTCAAATCTCCAGGCCATTTAATCATCCCAGGTGTTCCTACAGAACTTAGTTCACACGGATAATATCACACATCCACCGTACCCTTGTCAGTTTTTTCTTTTCTTCCTTGATAGATTATAACGTCATTTAAGAACACAGTGGTGTCTTGCTGTCTTTTCCAGCTAGCATTTAACACACCTGCCACATAGCAGGTATTCAATTAACAACCACTAAGTAAATATATACACACATTGAAAAACCCTTTTAAATTAAGAGTAAGAAGATGTGAGTTTGACTCCAAGCTAGGCTAGCCAAGGTAGGAGTCAAACTCTGCAAACCTCAATTTCTTCATGTATAAGATGACACAATATCTTTTCTGGCCAGGCACAGTGGCTCATGCCTGTAATCCCAACACTTTGGGAGGCCAAGGTGGATGGATCACCTGATGTCAGGAGTTCAAGACCAGCTTGGCCAACATGGTGAAACCCTGTCTCTACTAAAAATACAAAAAATCAGCTGTGTATGGTACCCATAATCCCAACTGTTCAGGAGGCTGAGGCAGGAGAATTGCTTGAACCCAAGAGGTGGAGGTTGCAGTGAGCCGATGTCGTGCCATTACACTCTAGCCTGGGTGACAAGAGCGAAATGTCTCAAAAAAAAAAAAAAATCTTTTCTATCTACAGTGTTCTATTCTAATCTAAGAACCAAATGAAATCATGTAGAGGAAAGCACTATGTCAAATATAGACTGCTATATTTAACATAATCTTAGTGTATAATCTTTAAATCTCTATTATTTCACTTGAAATATATCCAAGGTTAAAATTCTAAGGCCAATGTCCAAATTGAGGATAAATATCAACACAATGAAAAATAGGTACTTTATCTTATATTCTAATGTTCCTAGAAATCAAGGGTGACATCAATTTAAAGTGAGCTGTACTGCATCATACTATTAGTTATCACGCATAATCACATTATAAAGAGCATAGACTTTGGATTAAAATAAGTGTGAATTCTAGTGCTACCTATTGTTTTGCTTTATTAGCAAATGCTTTTATAGCATTTATTATACATATGTGTAATGCTTCACATACATTAACCCATTTATATCTCACTAGAATCCCATTAAATAGGTCCTATTATTTTTATTTGCATTTTATAAACAAGGAAACAGAAGTAGGGTGGTTGGGTGACTTGTTCAAGGTAGCAAAGCTATTATGAGGCCAAGCTGTGATTTCTGTCTGGGCAGTCTGGGTCTAGTCTGGCTCTTATCTACTAACATACAGCCTATATCAAAATAATAATATGACAAGGTAGCACAATGCCTGACCCATGATAAATTATTGACAGGTGTTAGTTTTCTTTTGTACATAATGGAGCTCAGGCGACAATGATGATACATGCAAGTTGTCATGAGATCTGCTACATCATCTCCTGGCAATGCTCACATTCCGTATGGACTCTGTAAAAAGGGAATTGTATCTGCATAATATACTACCCTCCTTTCCATATGAAAATCTTCCAAGAAAACTAGAAAAGAGCAAACCAAATGGATACAGCCCATTTGAATGACTGTGTTAATAGCGTGTGTGTGTGTGTGTGTGTGTGTGTGTGTGTGTATAGTTTCACTGCATTGTTAAAATGTCATTACACAGAGCTGAGGCAAAGGTGGATAATTTGCCAATTCTATTCTTTCATATCTTTTAGTTGTCCTTTTACAAAATCCAGGACAGGGATTACATTTTTATTACAATTCTAATGACTCATATTGTATTAACTTGTTCAGTTCTCCCTCCCCATTGCTAATCTCTGAAGCATGCCTCTCACAGTGGAGATGTCACAGTTCCCTCTTTAGCATATCATTCTGGGAGAAATGGTGTGAAAGCACTCTCTCCAAATATAGCTCACATCTCTGCAGCTTCCTTGGCTGCTTCAGACCTAGAGAAGCATATTTGATTACAACTATTGGGGCAGATGAGCATTCTTCCCAGTTCTCGTAACTGGGTTAATTCTTACATATTCCTGCAATTGTTACATAATGCATTTAGTATCAGCACTGTTTTCTTAAAATTTTTCTTCTAGTTTAATACTGTATTCATTTCAATAAATTCCATCTCTCTATTGTCAGCTTCATAGAGCTTCTTAGATTACGTACTGGTACATTATCAATATTTTATAGTTACATAGTTAATAATTTATTTAGCACTCCCATGTGCCAAGTTCTATACTAAGTACTTTATACACATTGTAACATAAGAGTCCCATGAACTTAAGACATTGAGTTTCATTAATTCTAAGATGATTTTTTTAAAAAAACATTTTAATATCTCTGAAATCAGAATGCTTCTGACAATCTGTATCATGTCAAAGTTGTGATAACATATTTTTCTGTGTACATAAAATATTATCACATCTTAAAATCAATGGCCATTTAGGTTCAATGAAATTTGTGAGTGCCATATATATCCCTATTTTAAAGTTAAAAAAAAACTGAGGTGGAGTCTGTTAAAGGATGCCCAAAATTCACTGGATTTACATAATAAGCTAAATAAACATCTGTGTATGCCAATGGAAGACTTTAGTGACTTACTTTCTAACAGTTCGCTGTAGCATAAAGATGGACATCTACCCCATAATACGCATCCTTAACCACTGCAACTCAGGCTCTGGAATTTCACTGGGGCTCAAGTGCCATTGGGCATATTGCTTGAATGTATTAAACCTCATCTATAAAGTCAGAATAATGGCACTAATGCCTGGTTTCTGAGATGATTAGGTAAGATAAATCCATGGTAATGCTCAGAACAACACATTGGGAGATATATTAGTGGTTACTTCAATTTCATAAAATATAATAAGAAAGAAATAACTGATGTCGTTTTGCTGTTTACCCCCAGCCCAATTTTATTCCAGATAACACAATATCATTACTATGATCCCTTTGTTCCTGTTGTACCAACGTTTTGTATGGTACAAATTTCAATTCCAAATGTGGTGAGAAGTTCACCACCTATTCTAGCTAGCATTCTGAAGCCATTCCAATTCATAAAACATACTCTGAGTATCTGCTTTGTGTAAAGTCCTGTTCTTTGTATTGGTTGGTACAAAGGAACCAAGGAGAAATAAGGAATTATCCTGCCCTCACATCATTTTAAGTATAATGGACAATAAGTATATGCAAGCAGAAGGTTCATGGTAAAATATGATAAATGCTTTTAGACAACTACAGACAAAAAGGCAATCAGAAAACAAATAAGAAAAAGTTTATATCCCATCCCTTAGATGGGATCATAAGGAAATACTTTAGAAAACAGGCAGAATTTAAGATGGGCCTTGAAGGGAAGACAATGTAGGGCAGATCATAATGCAATCCTAAGAACAGAGAACTTCATAAACAAAAACAGGCTGATTTCCTCTTCCACCTAAGATGGAGCAGCATATATCAGAATAAGCCTCCCATTAACTATAATAAAATGTGACTATTTAAAAATCTAACAAACAGCTATTTAAGATCATGATAGCAACTAAGAAAACAAGGACACGAGGGCCCAAGATTCGAGAAAGAAAGAAAAAACAGTAAAGTCAATCCTGGATTTACCTCTGATTCTTTGCCAATTTAGGTCTGCAAACATAATGACCATATAGAAAGCAGTAGCTTTTGGCTTGCTGAAGTCTTACTGGTCGTGGGAGAAATGAATTGGAGTTCAGGAATATCAAAGTTGCCAGGACATGAAAGACTAAGGACCAGGTTAACAGAGAACCAGAGAATAGTAAGAACAATCCGTGGGCAATTTCTTCTTGAGGCATCTGATGGCTCTGAAGGAAATGAAATATTTCACCCCAAAATATTGAGGACTGTTATGTCAAAGACACTGAAAATGCAGGGGAACACGGCCTCTGTTTGTCTCCTGACGGCAAGACATCAATCCTTCCTTACTGGAGACAGCACCTGCTTATGGGCCCAGAGAAGCCACCTGAAGCTCTGAGAGAAATCTGGGAACAGTCTATTAACTTCCCACATTTTCCCATCCTTTAAAGGACAAGAACTGCTCTACTTATTGTTCTGTAACTACACAGAATTCATGGTTCTTTGTTAAAATATTTTAAAGCAAGGCCCCTAAGCCATTGCCTTGAGAGAGTTTTTTTTTTTTCTTTGTTTTTTAGTTTCTGTTTCTGTTTTGAGATAGGGTCTCACTGTGTCACCCAGGCTGGAGTGAAGTGATGTGATCATGGCTCATGCAGCCTCAAGTTCCTGGGCTCAAGCAATCTTACCATGTAGCTTGAGATTACGGGTACCTGCCACCACACCTCATTTTTAAATTTTTTAATGAGGAATGGGTCTTGCTATGTTGACCAGGCTGGTCTCAAATTTCTGACCTCAAGCCATCCTGCCACCTTGGCTTCCCAAAATGCTGGGATTACAGGCATGAAGCGTCTTGCCTGTTCCAACAGTTTTTTAACTGAGGCTTCTCCCAATTGATAGGTATAGCAGTTGTTAATAAATTTCCACTTTTGTTAATTTGGCTTATGTTTTGGGAAAATGTCTCAACTAATAAACTAAAAAGGGGAAAGAAAATAAATAATATTTTCTTTCCCAAAACTCCTAAACTACTCATTATCAGGACAAGATGCCTTGACCCCAATCAGAAGCCACTGTTAAGAGACTAAAAAGCTAATCAGTGATTTCAGCAATCTGAGTGTACGGCAGGACAAAAACTGCTGTTGAGGACCCATGGTGGGGGGTTATGTGGTAAATCATCTGAAGAACACTGTTTTAAGAGTAAGGACAGACCAGCAATTACACAGCTCTCACAGCTGAATAATGTACAGGACAAAAAATGTCAGCAGTGCCAAGGTTGAGAGCCACTGATCCTGAAGAAATGGTCTGTATGTTTTTCACGGAGAACATCTTAGTGAGTTTTCTCCTAACTGTATTGTTCACCTGCTGGGATAATCTTGACTAAGACAATAAACTCTAAGGGCTTCATGTTCTTCATTGGTAAAATAAATGATTAATTCATTCCTTTTAACTAATAAAGTGGATAAACTCGGTGAGCTCTAAAATCTTTCCCTTTGTAAAAGTCTGATTTTATTTAGTGGTTAACTAAAAAGTAAGTATTATCTGGATAATTTTGATGACACAGGCAGGAAAAAGATTATAAATCCATTGACCATAATGCATAAGCTTGCATGGTGAGGGCCTTTTTGGCTTACTTGCAAATGGGGAGATCTGTATTTGTGTGCAGAGGAAAAAGGGAATACTAATGCTTTCTAATAAGACCCTTATAAGTGAAAGTACTAGGATTTATGTTAAAGTCAGCAACAAAAGGGAACACTAAAAATAGACGAATTACTGGGCATGAGGAACCACAAATGCAATTAAAGAAAATCTTATTTCAAAGCAAGGCTGCAGCAGTTTAATGAGCAAGTAAGACTGCTCTGGGATTACAGGAAATGGGCATCATCCAAGGCCAATTAAAATTCTGAACAAAATATACACTTTACATACCTGAATATGGACATATTTTAAATTCTCATAATGATAGTAAAAGTATCATGTTTTTATTTTGACCTTAAAAGAACATTTTTGTGGGTAAAATAGAATTTGTTGTTGGTTTGCAAATGTTAATAATCTACACATTTAGGATGATAACAGTAGGAGAAATGTAAAAGGATTGATTTATTTATAAAACTAAAAATAACTCTTAGTGGTGTAAAAATTTGCATAGACCCCTTTAATAGCATTAGCAGGCAAGTGACTAAATCCTCTGAGAACATCATCATTTTTTACCAAAGGGAATAAACTATTCTATGAAAACTATATTCTTTAAGCCAAAATATATAGACAAGGAAAATAATATACAAAAGACGCTTTATTCAATTTGCCAGTCTGTCTTAATTGTAGCATTTAGCCCATTTACATTAAAAGTTAACATTGTGAATTTGATCCTGTCATTATGATGGTAGCTGGTTATTTTGTCCCTTAGTTGATGCATTTTCTTGATAGTGTTGATAGTCTTTACAATTTGGTATGTTTTTACAGTGGCTGGTACCAATTTTTTCTTTCCATATTTAATGCTTCCTTCAAGAACTCTTGTAAAATAGGCCTGGTGGTGACAAAAATCTCTCAGCATTTGCTTGTTTGCAAAGGATTTTATCTCTCCTTAGCTTATGAAGCTTAGTTTGGCTGGATAAGAAATTCCGGGTTGAAAATTATTTTCTTTAAATGTTAAATATTGGCCCCCACTCTATTCTGGTTTGTAGGGTTTCTGCTGAAAGTTTCTGCTGCTGTTAGTCTCATGGGCTTTCCTTTGTGGGTAACCTGATCTTTCTCTCTGGCTGCCCTTAACATTTTTTCCTAATTTCAATCTTGGTGAATCTGACGATCCTGTCTCTTGGGGTTGCTTTTCTTGAGGAGTATGTTTATGGTGTTCTCTGTACTTCCTGAATTTGAAGATTGGCCTGTCTTGCTAGGCTGGCGAAGTTCTCCTGCATAATTCCCCGAAGAGTGTTTTTCAACTTGGTTCCACTCTCCCCGTCACTTTCAGGTGCACCAATCAAACACAGGTTTGGTCTTTTCACATAGTCCCGTATTTCTTGGAGGGGTTTTTCATTCCTTTTCATTCTATTTTCTCTAATCTTGTCTTCACACTTTATATTATGATGTTGATTTTCAATCTCTGATATCCTTTCTTCCACTTGTTCGATACAGCTACTGAAACTCGTTTTTGTTTCAGGAAGTTCTTCTCTGAACTGGTTATTCTGCTTAGCAATTTCTCTAACCTTTTTTCAAGGGTTTAGCTTCCCTGAATTGGGTTAGAACATGCTTCTTTAGCTCAGAGGAGTTTGTTATTACCCACCTTCCGAAACTACTTCTATCAATTTGTCAAGACCCATCGGTGTGCTGTATTCAGGAGAACCATCTCACGTGCAGACACATATAGGCTCAAAATAAAAGGATGGAGGAATATTTACCAAGCAAATGGAAAGAAAAAAAAAAAAGCAGGGGTTGCAATCCTAATCTTTGATAAAACAGACTTTATATCAACAAAGATCACAAAAGACAAAGAAGGATATTACATAATGGCAAAGGGATCAATGTACCAACAAGAGCTAACTATCCTAAATATATACATATGCACTCAATACAGGAGAACCCAGATTCATAATACGAACTCTTAGAGACCTACAAAGAGACTTAGACTCACAGTAATAATGGGAGACTTTAACAATCGCACTGTCAATATTAGACATATCAACAACACAGAAAATTAACAAGGACATTCAGGACTTGAGCTCAGCTCTAGATGAAATGGACCTAATAGACATCTACAGAACTCTACATGCCAAATAAACAGAATATGCATTCTTTTCAGCACCACATCGCACTTATTCTAAAATTGACTACATAATTGGAAGTAAAACAATCCTCAGCCAATGTAAAACATTGGAAATCATAACAAACAGTCTCCCAGACCACAGTGTAATCAAATTAGAACTCAGGATTTAAAAAACTCTCTCAAGATTGTACATCTACATGGAAACTGAACAACCTGCTCCCGAATGACTACTGGGTAAATAACGAAATTAAGGTAGAAATAAGTAAGTTCTTGGAAAAAATGAGAACAAAGACACAATGTACCAGAATCTCTGGGACACTAAAGCAGTGTTTAGAAGGAAATTTTTTAGCACTAAAGGCCCACAGTAGAAAATGTAAAATATCTAAAATCAACACCCTAACATCACAACTGTAAGAACTAGAGAAGCAAGAGCAAATAAATTCAAAAACTATTGAAAGACTACAAATAACTAATATCAGAGCAGAACTGAAGGAGACAGAGACACAAAAAACCCTTCAGAAAAAATTAATGAATCCAGGAGCTGGCTTTTTGAAAAGATTAATAAAATAGATCACTAGCCAGACTAATAAAGAAGAAAAGAGAGAAGAATCAAATAGACACAAGAAAAAAATGATAAAGGGGATACCACCACCAATCCCACAGAAACACAAACTACCATCAGAGAATACTATAAACACCTCTAGACAAAAAAAAACTAGAAAATCTAGAAGAAATGGATAAATTTCTGGACACATACACCCTCCCAAGACTAAACCAGGAAGAAGTCAAACCCCTGAAAAGGCCAATAACAAGTTCTGAAATTGAGGCAGTAATTAATAGCCTACCAACCAAAACAAACAAACAAAACCCAGGACAAGACAGATTCACAGCTGAATTCTACCAGAGGTACAAAAAGGAGCTACTACCATTCCTTCTGAAACTATTTCAAAGAATAGAAAAAGAGAGACTCCTCCCTAACTCATTTTATGAGGCCAGCATCATCCCGATACCAAAACCTAGCAGAGAAACAACAACAACAAAAATATTTCAGGCCAATATCCCTGATGAATATTGATGCAAAAATCCTCAATAAAATACTGGCAAACCAAATCCAGCAGCACATCAAAAAGCTTATCCACCAAGATCAAGTCAGCTTCATCCTTAGGATGCAAGGCTGGTTCAACATACACAAATCAATAAACATAATCTATCACATAAATCGATCACACAAACGTAATCTATCACACGACAGGATTATCTTTTTTTTTTTTTTTTAAAGAAGCATCACAAGTCAGCTTTATTTATTTCTTACCTGGACAGAGACAAGGTTACAGCCTATCCAGATATGCAGAGGGTATTCAGTGCTACATATATAAGCTCCTTTCCTGGCTAAATTTCTGTTGGTTGGTCCCACTCCCATAACTAGAACATCACACATTAATTTCTTTTTTTTTTTATTGTTGTGCTTTAGATTCTGGGGTACATGTGCAGATCATGCAGGATTGTTGTACAGGTACATACATGGCAAGGTGGTTTGCTGCCTCCATTCCGCCGTCACTTATATCTGGCATTTCTCCCCATGTTATCCCTCCCCAACCTCCCCCACCCCCTGCTGTCCCTCACCTAGCCCCCTTCAACAGACCCCCATGAGTGATGTCCCCCCATGGTGTCTATGTGTTCTCATTGTGAGAATGAGTGAGAACATGCGATGTTTGATTTTCTGATCTTGTGTCAGTTTGCTGATAATGATGGTTTCCAGATTCATCCATGTCACTACAAAGGACATGAACTCGTTTTTTGTGCCTGCATAGTATTTCATAGTGTACGTATGCCACATTTTCCTTGTCCAGTCTATCATTGATGAGCATTTGGGTTGGTTCCAGGTCTTTTCTATTGTAAACACTGCTTCAACGAACATACGTGTGCGTGTGTCTTTATAAAAGAACGATTTATATAAAAGAACTATTTATAATCCTTTGGGTATATACCCAGTAATGGGATTGCTGGGTCAAACGGAATTTTTACTTCTAGATCCTTGAGGAATTGCCACACTGGCTTCCACAATGGTTGAACTAATTTACACTCCCACCAACAGTGTAAAAGTGTTCCTATTTCTCCACATCCTCTCCAGCATCTGTTGTCTCCAGATTTTTTAATGATCGCCATTCTAACTGGTGTGAGATGGTATCTCATTGTGGTTTTGATTTGCACTTCTCTGATGACCAGTGATGATAAGCATTTTTTCATATGTTTCTTGGCCTCATATACGTCTTCTTTTGAAACGTGTCTGTTCATATCCTTTGCCCACTCTTGAATGGGTTTGTTTTTCTCTTGTAAATAAGTTATAGTTCTTTGTAGATTCTGGATATTAGCCCTTTGTCAGATGGGTAGATTGCAAAATATTTTTCCCATTCTGTTGGTTGCCGGTTCACTGTAATGATTGTTTTTTGTTTTTTGTGTTTTTGTTTTTTTGTTTTTTTGCTGTGCAGAAGCTCTGGAGTTTAATTAGCTCTGGAGTTTATTTTGGCTTTTGATGTCATTGCTTTTGGTATTTTAGTCATGAAGTCCTTGCCTATGCCAATGTCCTGAATAGTTTTGCCTAGGGTTTCTTCTAGGGTTTTTACGGTGGTAGGTCTTATGTTTAAGTCTTTAATCTATCTAGAGTTAATTTTAGTGTAAAATGTCAGGAAGGGGTCCAATTTCTGCTTTCTGCACATTGCCAGCCAGTTTTCTCAACACCATTTATTAAACAGGGAATCCTTTCCCCATTGCTTGTTTCTGTCAGGTTTCTCAAAGATCGGATGGTTGTAGATGTGTGGTATTGCCTCTGAGGCCTCTGCTCTGTTCCATTGGTCTATAGCTCTGCTTTGGTACCAGTACCATGCTGTTTTGATTACTGTAGACTTGTAGTATAGTTTGAAGACAGGTAGCGTGATGCCTCCAGCTTTGTTCTTTGAATTGTCTTGGCCATGTGGGCTCTCTTTGGTTCCATATGAAGTTTAACGTGGTTTTTTCCAGTTCTGTGAAGGTCATTGGTAGCTTGATGGGAAAGCTACCATTTTACTTTGGGCAGTATGGCCATTTTCACATTATTGATTCTTCCTAACCATGAGCCTGGAATGTTTTTCCATCTGTTTGTGTCCTCTCTTATTTCCTTGAGCAGTGGTTTCCAGTTCTCCTTGAATAGGTCCTTCATATGTTTGTCAGTTGTATTCCTAGGTATTTTATTCTCTTTGTAGCAATTGTGAATGGGAGTTCACTCTTGATTTGGCTCTCTGTTTGTCTGTTATTGGTGTATAGAAATGCTTGTGTTTTGTGCACATTGATTTTTTATCCTGAGACTTTGCTGAAGTTGCTTATCAGTTTAAGGAGATTTTGGGCTGACACCATGGGGTCTTCTAAATATACAATCATGTCCTCTGCAAATAGAGACAATTTGTCATCCTCCTTTCCTAATTGGATACCTTTCATTTCTTTATCTTGTCTGATTGCTCTGGCTAGAACTTCCAATACTATATTGAATAGTAGTGATGAGAGAGGGCATCCTTGTCTAGGGTGCCAGATTTCAAAGGGAATGCTTTCAGTTTTTGCCCATTCAGTATGGTATTGGCTGTGGATCTGTCATAAATAACTCTTATTATTTTGAGATACGTTCCATCGAAACCTAGTTTATTGAGAGTTTTTAGCATGAAGGGCTGTTGAATTTTGTGGAAGGCCTTCTCTGCATCTATTGAGATAATCATGTGGTTTTTGTCTTTGGTTCTGTTTATGTGGTAGATTACGTTTACAGACTTCCATATGTTGTGCGTGATTATCTTAATAGATGCAGAAAAGGCCTTCTACAAAATTCAGCACCCCTTCATGCTAAAAACGCTCAATAAACTAGGTATCAATGGAATGTATCTCAAAATAATAAGAACTATTTATTAAAAGTCAATATCATACTGAATGGGCAAAAGCTGGAAGCATTACATCTGTAAATTGGCACAAGAAAAAGATGACCTTACTCACCACTCCTATTCAACACAGTATTGAAAATTCTGCCCGGGGCAATCAGGCAATAGAAAGAAATTAAGGTTATTAAAATTTTTTAAAAGAGGAAGTCAAAATGTCTCCTTTTGCAGATAACTTGATTGTATATTCAGAAAACCCCATCCTCTCAGGCCAAAATCTCCTTAAGCTGATAAGCAACTTCAGAAAAGTCTCAGAATACAAAAGCAATGTGCAAAAATCACTAGGATTCCTATATACCAATAATAGACAAACAGAGAGCCAAATCATGAATGACCTCCCATTCACACTTACTACAAAGAGAATAAAATACCTAGGAATACAACTTACAAGGGATTTGAAGAACCTCTTCAAGGAGAACTACAAACCACTGCTCAAGGAAATAAGAGAGAACACAAACAGATGGAAAACATTCTATGCTCATGGTTAGGAAGAATCAATAATGCGAAAATGGCCATACTGCCCAAAGTAATTTATAGATTCAATGCTATTCCCATCAAGCTACCATTGACCTTCTTCTCAGAATTAGGAAAAAATACTTTAAAAATCATATGGAACCAAAAGAGAGCCTGTATAGGCAAGATGATCCTAAGCAAAGAGAACAAAGCTAGAGGCAGCAGGCTATCTGACTTCAAACTATACAAGTCTACAGTAATCAAAACAGTATGGTACTGGTACCAAAACAGATATATAGACCAATACAACAGAACAGAAGCCTCAGAAATAATGCCACACATCTAAGATCATCGGATCTTTGACAAACTTGACAAAAACATGCAATGGGGAAAGGAGTCCTTATATAATAAATGGTATTGGGAAAACTGGCTAGCTATATGCAGAAAACTGAAACTGGACCCCTTTCTTACATCTTATACAAAAACTAATTCAAGATAGATTAAAGACTTAAGTGTAAGACCTAAAGCCCATTAAAACCCTAGAAGAAAAGGTAGGTAATACAATTCAGGACATAGGCATGGCCAAAAACTTAATGATTAAAACACCGAAAGCAATGGCAAGAAAGGCCAAAATTGACAAATGGGATCTAATTAAACTAACAAGCTTCTGCACAGCAGAAGAAAATCTCAGCAGAGTGAACAGGCAACCAAAAGAATGGCAAAAAATTTCTGCAATCTATTCATCTGACAAAGGTCTAATAACCAGAATCTGTGAGGAACTTAAACAAATTTACAAGAAAAAAAAAATCCCATCAAAAAGTGGGTGAAGGACATGAACAGACACTTCTCAAAAGAAGATATTTATGCAGCCAATCAAAATATGAAAAAAGGTCAGTAGAGAAATGCAAATCAAACCCACAATAAGATACCATCTCATACTAGTTAGAATGGCAATCATTAAAAAGTCAGGAAACAATAGATGCTGGAGAGGATGTGGAGAAACAGGAACGCTTTTACACTGTTGGCAGGAGTGTAAATTAGTTCAACCATTATGGATGACAGTGTAGCCATTGCTCAAGAATGTAGAACAAGAAATATCATTTGACACAGCAATCCCATTACTGGGGATACACCCAAAGGACTATAAATCATTCTACTATAAAGACACATGCATATGTATGTTTATTTCGGCACTACTCACAATAGCAAAGACTTGGAACCAACCCAAATGTCCATCCGTGATAGACTGGTTAAAGAAAATGTGGTACATATTCACCATGGAATAGAATGCAGCCATAAAAAAATATGCGTTCATGTCTTTTGCAGGGACATGGATGAAGCTGGGAACCATCATTCTCAGCAAACTAACATAGGAAAGGAAAACCAAACACCACATGTTCTCACTCATAAGTAGGAGTTGAATAATGAGAACATATAGACACAGGGAGGGGAACATCACATACTGGGTCCTGTTGGTGGGTGGGGGACTAGATGAGAAATAGCATTATAAGAAATATCTAATGTAAATGACAGGTTGATGGGTGCAGCAAACCACCCTGGCACTTGTATACCTATGTAACAAACCTGAATATTCTGGACATGTATCCCAGAACTTAAAGTATAATAAAATACACACATACATATATATATATACACATATATCTATACACACAAATATACATATATATAAATAAAATACATACATATATACATATATATGTATGTATATATATGTGTGTGTGTGTGTGTGTGTGTATGTATATATATATATATAGAGAGAGAGAGAGAGAGAGCGCGCACGCAAGCGAACACAAGCATTACTATAGCCATAGGTAGCAAGGCTTGACAAGTGAAATAATTAAATCCATAATAATTTATAACTTACACTAAGAAGTGTTTCTTATGCAACACAAATAATTGCATTGCTGCAAATATACATCTAATAATGGCAAATTATAGTTAATTTCGTGGAAAACAATGTTTCCAGTTTATTAGATACTATTTTTACTGTAATTCTTCTATGTTTAGACATGTTTATATATGTGGTATAAATGCCTACAGTATACAGTGTATAAACATGCTGTATGGGTGTATAGCCTAAGAGAAATACACTATAACCTACATCCTCGATGTGCAACAGGCTGTACCATCTAGATTTGCACCATCTAGAACAAATGTAGATGGTGTAGCCTGTTGCATGTCATTTATACCATCTAGAACACTCTATAATGTTCATACAACAATAAAACTGCCTAATGACACATTTCTCAGAATATGTCTAGGTCATTAACCAATGCATGGCTGTGGTAGAAATAGCTCTGGATTAAATCCCAGTTTTGCTTTTAACCATCTGCGACTTCAGGCAAGTTTCCAAGTCACAGGGTCTATGAAAGGAATGAAGTATGGAAGACACCTAATGCAGTGCCTCAAGTCTGTGTGTTCAGACCATACGGTAATTCTCTTCCTTCTATTACTTATTTCACCCAACGAAGATTTGCTGAGTTCCTCTAATGAGTAAAGTGATTAATTTAATAGATAAGTCTGGAACTGGAAGGGGTGATTTATAGAAAGAACGTCTTGGCTTATTCAAAAAATGAAAAAATTTTTCCTCAGTAATGTGTTCTCCCAAGAGAAGAGAAAAAGTGTGTGTAAGAAGCAGAGCTCAACAGCTAGTTAGAATGGCCAATCTGTCCCTCACAGTGGCTGCTCACAGGTTCCCCCAGTATCATATGGCCATCTCATTTAAGGCTCTTGTCAGAACTACACAAGGTCTGCTTCCTGGGGAGCTAGTGTCAGGCGTGCTACATGGCCCCTAACTCATGAATACTGAGGCATGGTTCAACTTTGACCATCCATGAGTTGCTCTGACAACAGTCATTGGCAGTTGGAGAAGGTTATGCTGTACTCACCTGCATTTGAGCCCTGCTGCCCTATAACCTTGGCAACTGAACATAGGTGAATGCTCTTGAGTTCCTTCTCTCAGGTTTGTTTTGTTTTGTTTTGTTTGAGATGGCATCTTGCTCTGTCACCCAGGCTGGAGTGCAGTGGCACGATCTTGGCTAACTTCAACTTCCGCCTCCCAGTTTCAAGCAATTCTCCTGCCTCAGCCTCCTGAATAGCTGGGATTATAGGAGCACATCACCATGCCTGGCTAATTTTTTGCCTTTTTAGTAGAGATGAGGTTTCACTATGTTAGCCAGGATGGTCTCAATCTCCTGACCTCATGATCCGCTTGCCTTGGCCTCCCAAAGTGCTGGGATTACAGGTGTGAGCTACCATCCCCAGAATCCTCTCGCAGGTTTTTCTGAGTGTGGAGCACTTCAAATAACTGCAAACACTGTATACTTCTGAAAGACCTACTCCACGGTGTTGAGATAGTATCTATTCTAACTCCCTGCTATCAACAGAAGGGTAGTATGTCTGCTTTACCAGAAATTCCCATGTCTCAAAAAGATGAACGGAATTTGAGACTGAGGCTTACCGGGTCACATAACTCAGTAGAAAAATGCTAAAAACACTGGACCCCAGTCAGCCTACCTGCATGACAAAACATTCCTTTTTAGCAATAAGGTGGTTACCAAACTGGCCAGGCAAGGTAATGGCCTATTTCAGGGTCACTATTCCTTTGCAAAGTGATGCCCCATTTCATTTGCTAAATCAATCCACCAATTACGGGCCAAAGTTTGAGCTGTGTGTTTTTCTGTTATTATTATTATTGTTTTTTTGAGACAGAGTTTCACTCTGTTGCCCAGGCTGGAATGCACTGGCTTGATCTTGGTTTATTGCAACCTCCAACTCCTGATCTCAAGCAATTTTCGTGCCTCAGCGTTGAAAGTAGCTGGGATTACAGGCACCCATCACCGTGCCCAGCTAATTTTTATATTTTTAGTAGAAACAGGGTTTTGCCTTGTTGGCCAGGCTGCTCTTAAACTCCTGACCTCAGGTGATCTGCTCACCCAGGCCTCTCAAAGTGCTGGGATTACAGGTGTGAGCCACCACGCCCAGTCATACATACACAGGAGATCAAATTCATTCTGGAGCACACTTCAATTAGTATAACAAAAGGCTAATGCCACTTTTAACTAATGCTACTTTTTTATTATTTAAAAAGAAAACCTGAGACGTCTCTCATGGTTCTCTCATTGCTCAAAAGGTCACTACTTGATCTACCTCACTGGTCATTTGTAATTTGGTATTTCCTTCATTTAGAGGAATCCTGACATCCTTCTTCCTGCTCCACTGATTTTCATCTTCTGGAATGAAGCCGTGTGTGTACAGAGACAGATTCACACAACACATCTAGATGGGGAGGATTTACTATTACACTATACAATTCCTTCCAGCAACCGTCAGGGCCCCTTAAGGCACCTGGTCTACCACATACCCAATCCCACAGCACTATGCTCAGCTACTTTTTTCAGGTTACTTTCTGTTTGATAACAGCCGACTCCAAAGGATATATCTATTCCATTATCTATAAAAAGTACCCCTGCAGACATCCAAAAGAAAGCTTCTCCAAAGCAAAACACCAGCATGTAAATACTCACAGGTAGGCAACAGCATCAAGGCTTCTTCAGAAACACCGGCATGATAATAAAAGACCTCAGAAAATAATAACTGGCTTCCTACTCCAGGCCTCCCACCATCCCTAAGGAGAAGCACAAGGATTTAGGACACAGGGCACCATCTTTTTCTTACTTCTGTCTTCTCAGCAGCTGGTAAGGGCCTAACAGGAGGTACCTTATGAGAGGTTAATGTCAGGTTAGAGAGTAGATGAATCTCTTACCACAGTCCCAGCCAGAATATTTCTGCTATGTACAGGGTATAGAATCAAGTTTTTAAGCATTCGAATTAAATCTTGCCTTCAATGCCTTCAACGTAAGGTAGATAAAGTGTATATGATATAAATTCACCACTCCATTCCTTAAGTGAGCAGTGCATCTGAGAATTATGATGGTACATATTCTATTGTTCGTTCATATTTTCAATAGCTATGCACTGGATGCCTTTTCTATGCCAGGCTCTATAAATACAGCTGCTAAGAAGACAAGAAGCATGCCCTCATGGAGTTTATACTCCCACACTGGAGACAGACAATAACGGAGTAAATTAACAAATAAAATTATATAGAAATTTCAAGTAGTGAAAAATAAGAAAATAAGAAAGTAAGAAAAATAAGGGAGAATAAGAGAAGACAGAATGAACAGCAGATGAAATATTTTCACAGTGGCCAGAGAAAACTCTCTGATGAAGGGGGCAAAGGGTGACGATGGAAATGGGTGACTGATGTGAATATCTAGGGAGAATCCAAAAAAAATAGAGGGTGGTAACTAGCTACTCTTCCTGCTCACTTGAGCAATAAAACTCCATGATTCTAAAACACTGCCAAATTGTACTTTGCTGGAAGATATTTCTCTTGCAGTACAAGTGTCATAACAGCAAACTGAACTTTAAAATAATGAATTGGTTAAATATGAGAGAAATAGATAAATGGCTACTAAACATTCTTGTTTGGGAATCATTCTAAAAGCATAAAGCAATGTTTAAATGATGGTTTGCTATGTGAATAAACAAATATTTTTTAAAAATCTGGAAAAATTGGTTTCCAAAGGTCCTGGACTGGGAACATTTGAGGACCAGCAAGAAGGCATGATGGGCTGGGAAGGAGTGAGTGTGGCAAGTGCATTAGGAAAGGGACTGGATGGGGGCAGGGGCCCAGCCATGGAGGTCCCCGAGGACAATGGCAAAAACTTTAACTTGGTTCCAAGTATGATGGGAGACCCCTCGAAGATTTGAGCAGAGGAGTGATTGCCTTTCATTTATATTTTCAAAAGTTCATTCTGTTTGCTGTTACGGGCAGCAAACGGCAGGGGGCAGAAAGGGAAGCTGGACACCAGCTGGAGACAACACTGGCAGTCCAGGCAAGAGCTCATGATGGCTTGGACTTATTTGGTGATGACAATGGTGATCAGATGTGATCAGATTCAGTGTGTGTTTCTGTGGACAACAATTACAGTTATGTATTATACGCTCAGAGTCACCCCTTTACTGCATTATGTAATGTAAGAAGTCACACACAACAGCTCTGATGGATAGCATAGAAGGCTCACTTTAAAGGCGAGGGCTCCAAAGCCCAAACACTTGCTTCCTGAGCTCCCAGACCCTCTGCCCAGCAGGACTTGCAATGCTTCCTAGAACAGTGGAAGCTCATCCTCACCAAGGAATGATGTTTGATTGCTATCTCCACCCTATGCTGCTTTCTGTCTCCCTAGACAAGTGACTGTATCAGGGCTCAGAACTGGGTCAATTGTGCACTAGAATCTTCTTTTTCACCATTACCTATTCTGTCTTCCAACTGGGTAATGATAACCACAATGAGTGTACTTGGTAAAAACAGCACACTGTCTCTACCTCTAAAGCTTGGAGGACTACTCATAAAAATGAACGTTTAGCATATAGATGAAATTTCACCTCATCTAATTACAAGATCTAATCATTTCTGACTCATTACCGTATCTTTCTTGACTGCTTTCCTGTACTTGCTGTGTTTGCCTTCTTGCTGGTCACGAAAACCCAGTTATTGTATCATTGAATCACGAATTCATGATTTAAGCAATACTGTACATACCCTGATAATTTCAATCCTTATAGTTCTTGGGAAATTAAGAAAGTTAAGTTTAATTTACATAGGACTTTGATACCTTCAAAGGAAAAACACTATTTCTTTAAATAGTTAATAAAGAACAACACAGTATAAAAACTTGAGGGAGATTTCAGATTCATTCCACATAGTGGCTGTCAGCCCTGAGTGCACTCTAGAAACATATGGGGAGTCCCCTCCCTGCAACAGACCATTTGCATCAGAATCTCTGCAGGTGGGATCTGGGCAGCCATAACTTTTAAACTCCACAGGTGATCTCAATATGCATTCAGGGTGGAGATCACTGATCTCAACCAAGTTTCCCTCCAGGCGACTCCTTCTCACCATTTTCAAATGAAGGAAAATGAGCCCCAGAGGAGGGAAGTGACTTGCCAACGGAAAAGCCAATTTGAGAGAGAGCCACGACTGAAACCCGAGTTTCCTAACTGCTGGTCCAATTTGCATTCAGCATCCCCCAGACACAGAGGAGTGTAAGGGAGGAGGTGGAGTTTCACCATCTGTAATCGTGATGATTCTATCTCTGAGGCTTCATTTCTCCTGATTCGCCACCTTCAGTGTCTTGCCTCAGCTGCCAAAATAGTGTAGCTTGGAGCAAAGTGATGCTAAAAAGCTGTGACAGGACCCCACAGCAGCAGGACCGCCAATTTCCAACAGATGCTTTTTTTTTCTCCTTCAAAGAAGCACCATGCTCCTGAATGAGCAGACAAATGAAGACTTCACCATGCAGGCTACTAAAAAAGAAACAACTGCTCTACAGCTACACGTGAATAGCCTTTGACTAATCTCATACTCTGGAACTTGACCTAAGGAAGTATTCATGGATATACACTCATGTTTGGCTACATATGAATGTTTACTGCAGCACTGTTTATGTAAGAGAAAAGTGGAAACATCACAGAAATATCTTGGAAGAACCAAGGAAATTTCAAAACATACAATTAAATTTTTAAAAGCTACAACAACATACCAGCAATATATTACCCATTTGATAAAAGTAAATGTAATGAAAAAATATTAGAGTGTGGATGGTTCTCTCTCTTTTTAAATGGCCTATATTTTCAAATGTTTCCATATAGCACATGTATTCCATTTAAAATAAGAAAAGGGTAAAGCTGCAGGACAGTAAACACATGCACAGAATTGTATTTGGTTGCAAACCTTTTTGACACTCTATGGCCTTCTGCTTATTACTAGTATGCCTTTTTCCCCTTAGACCAAGAACAGAAACCAAGCACCCACTTCATGCCACATTCTACAAAATGAATAAACATTTTTAATGGGAGAGTCAAATTAAAACTTCCTCTACTTTATGAGTCAAATGCTAAGAGAAATATTTAATGGCATAAAATTATAGTTTTTATGAAATTAGAGTGAACATGTCAACATAGTCCATCTTCCCAGTTTCCAGGTTATTTGGCAATAGGTACTGAGCACTTTCTGTGTGCCAGGGACTGCTCCAGGCTTGGGAACTTAACTGTGGACCAAAAAAATTGTCTAAATGCCCTACTCTTATGGCACTTACTGAGAAGAGCAAAGATCACCTGGTAACCATCAAGCAATCCATCCAGAGACAAAACTCTTATCTAAGGAATTCAGAAGTAATTAGACTTCCCTGTTATGTAAAGCCAGCATCTGGTTCCAGATTTCCTTCCC
Source organism: Saimiri boliviensis (assembly GCF_048565385.1). NCBI lineage: Eukaryota > Metazoa > Chordata > Mammalia > Primates > Cebidae > Saimiri > Saimiri boliviensis. Next base: position 148,078,805 of record NC_133451.1, on the reverse strand, counting down.
AAAAAATGTATAAGTAACTAGAATTTCTATACATCTCCGGAATGCATGCATATAGAAACTCATTGTGCAACCCTTGCTGACATCAAGGCACCAAAATGTCTACAAATATGATCATTTATATCATTTATCAGGACGTACATGGCTAGTATGGACCAAATTACCCTTCAGCTCCCACTTCAAGGTCCATAAATACCCCTAAGGAAAAACCCACTGTGGTGTGTTCTGTCCTCTCTTGCCGAGGCCACCCACTGCACTTTTCTGCCGCATATGCAGATACTTTCTAATACAACTTTTCTAACTTATACTGCTGTCAGTAAATTCTTCTTGCTCCCAACAAGCCTACCACTTTCTGACGCCGGGCTCTGACACCAGGCCTGGCCCTTGCATTGTGGTGAGTGGAGATAGTAAACATGCTAAGTGTAGGTAACACGCAGCCGGGAGGGTCCCAGGGTGCTGGGGACCAGTAGGAGGAGGCTGCTGCTAGTTCAGAGAAGAGTGGCCTGGCAGTGCCTTCCTGATAAGATCACATTAGTAAAGAGAGCTGAAGAGGCAGCCAGCTCTGTGGATTTCTGGGAGAAAGAACATTCCATGCATCTTCCCGCATAAATGAAGGGGAAAATATCTTTCCTCTTCCACTCTTCTTTGGGTCATTGGGAATTACATTTCTGATGTGGGTTTCACCAACGCATGGCTACAGAATGGTCCAGATGAATACCTGCTGAGATGGTGGGGTACGGAAAAGAGAAAAGGGAGGAAAAAGGTCTTTGTATTTCTCTACTGATAATCTCTCTAAAAAACCTCCAATCTTTGTGTTTTCAATAGTGTGAAAGTGGATGCTACCCATAAAAAGCCATTTATAACAGAGATTCCAGACTGAAATGGTTAAGAAACAAAACATTTCCTGATAATTCTTCTTACCTAATATATGTACTCATATCTGTCTGCCTAAAAAAAGATATGAACAAACTATACATTTCATAGAGATTTCCAAATTTTTTTTTAAATCTCTAATATGAAATATGTGTTCACAAACTGACTATGAAAACGCCTAACAGGCCAATGCATAAGCTTAAATTTTCTGACCAATGATGCTTACCTTCAGTAAAAATCTTTTTCTAAATAACACTATATTTTATGGAATGGGCAAAGTAAAAACGTGAAGACTACTTATAGAAAGCAATTTATAACCATAAATGTGAAATGGTAAAATAAATTTAATTTTCCTCTATTACTATAGAAAAATGAGACCTAGATTTAACCATGGTCATTAATATTTTGGCTTCAATATACAAAGCACATTTATCCTACCATACATCAAACTGCCAAGTGATGAATACCTCAAAGTTTAAAATAAGAGTAAAGGTCATATTATACCTGTAGACAGGGTTTCTATTTAATAGAACCACTGTAATTTGCAACTTAATAGAAGAATTACACGGCACAATGCTGCTTTGTTTCTCTGGGTTTTATATTACCACCAAAAGCCTCAAAAGCTAAGATAATCTGCATAGGATTTGAATTTCAATTTAAATTTAGCATCTGTCAAATTACATTATCAAATACACAACACCAACATCACTTCAGTCTCTCAGCAACAAGTAAAATGTTCCTTACAGTATATATAAGATGAAATATTTCTTCTAGGGATAAACGGAAGACTTTCAGGATAATCAAAATATTAAATTCTTTATATGCTATGTTTAAAGGGCAGAAATGCAACAATAATTGTTAAGCAAGAATAATGATTAACTTTTCAAAAGTTGAGATTGGTTTCTAAACAAATTAACTTCATATCAGAGGCACAATCACTGTTTTCTGAAAACTAGAAGAATAAGCTATAAATAAAAAGCTTCAGGTCCTTTCTGGACCTTTCCAGATTTCATGGTTATAAAATTACTTCCTTTTTGAGAAGCCAGGAGATTTTTAAGAAAGCCAGTAGGAGAGATGATGATTGAATTCTTATCAAAGATTAGAAGACAGAAGGTAAGATTTCTTCCAAATCCTCTAGATATGTATTTATATGACCTAAAATACATAAACAAGTCATACACCCAGGTCATCTTAAGCTACACTGCCAAGAATGTTATTTAACACTTAGATGAATTACGGTTTTTCATAACAGAGTGTAGAATTTCTGACTATTGGAATTTCTATTAGTAAACCCGTGAAGAGTTACGGTTTAGTGCAAAATAAACAAATACACCCACAAATACATGCATACTAAGTGAGAAGGTGAGATTATTTTGGCAGGGAAGATCAAGACCAAGCATAAATGATAGCTAGACTGTATATATCTAATGAGAAAAATTAAGTGGGAACTGAGGCTCTTAAAAAATATGTTTCTGGCCGGGCGCGGTGGCTCAAGCCTGTAATCCCAGCACTTTGGGAGGCCGAGGCAGGTGGATCACGAGGTCAAGAGATCCGGACCATCCCGGTCAACATAGTGAAACCCCGTCTCTACTAAAAATACAAAAAATTCGCTGGGCATGGTGGCGCGTGCCTGTAATCCCAGCTACTCAGGAGGCTGAGGCAGGAGAATTGCCTGAACCCAGGAGGCGGAGGTTGTGGTGAGCCGAGATCGCGCGCCATTGCACTCCAGCCTGGGTAACAAGAGTGAAACTCTGTCTAAAAAAAAAAAAAAAAAAAAAATATGTTTCTTAAATAACTAAATGATAGAGAATCACATACTCTCAAGGCTTGGGAAGGCCCTTAAAGCTGTCACCCACTGGAAGTCTATCCACAAATCCTGGGATCAGAAATTCCACAATGTTCCCATTCAGTTTTAATCTCAATGCCAGAGAAAGCTTACCCTTTCAAGGAAACCTCTTCCATTTCTAAACACTTCTATTCTCATGAATTTGTTTTTCCTTCGCTGAACCAAGTCTGTTTTCTGTAACTTCTCCTCACCACCCCTAGTTTGGCTCCATAAAGATGGAGTCCCAAACACTGTGAACTTGGGGTTGAGATGGGAAACACAAATGAACATAGCAGGCCAAGAGCCTGATGATAAAAAGTGATGGAGACTTGGACCAACTAGCAGGCACATTGGAACAGCCAGCCACTGCTCAGTTTCAGCTGCTCTTGCCATGGGGGAATGCAGTCCCGAGGGACTGGGTTTTCTGATCAAGAAGCCAGAAACTGGGAATTTTACTCAAAGTATTGTAAGTTTTAAATATATAAAGAATAAATTTTAGAGTTGAAATACCTCTTAGTGGTCAACTAAACCAAACCTTGCACTTTGTAAGTAAAACTGAGGGTGAGAACAGAAAAAGTGACTCACTTGAAGTCAAATGGTGAATCAGAGGGAGGTCTAGAAGAGATGAGGCCCAAACATAAGGTCCCATTCTCCCATTACATAATTGAGATGCATTCCTGCAAGCCAACAATGCATCTGTTAACATATTCTGAAACAGAAAATCAGCCTTAGATCTCTTCCTGTATCTATGATTAAGTAATCACTACCCACATCTAGCCTTCAGAATACCCTTTCAAGCTGAGAGGGTACGCAGAGCTGTAGCTCTAAGCAGAGACCAGCAGACAGACTGCCTGGGTTGCAAGCTGAGCTCTACCACTTACTGCTTGCGTGACCAAGTTACACAGTTTGCCTCAGTTTCCTGATCCATCAGAGACAATAAGGATAACTATTTCACAGTGTTGTTGTGAGAATTAAATTTATATATACATAAAATGCTTAGAACATGCCTGGCACAGAGTAAGCAGTATTTGGTCAATGTTATTACTCCCCAACCCCAACATGCTAAAATAAAGAGAGCTGATCTTATCACTTAAAGAAAAATGTAAAGCAAAAGTACACATAAATATTCTAGAAAAATGAGTCCTTAAAAAAACTTTATTAAATTAAAGCAGCTAGGTCCTTTACAGAGTTTACGGCAAAGGTAGACTTCAGCAATCAAAGTAATGGCCATGAAGGTAGCATGAATCCATAAATCAAACTCTGAGCACCCACCTATGGAGGAAGAGCCTCAGCAGATCTACTACTTTTTGCCTCCAATTTTGGACAAGTGTACAATACCTAGATATACTCCATCCTAAGCTCCTCCTTTCCAAGGGTCAAACATATTCTCCAGAGTTATTGAAACCATTTCCTTCCTTCCTCCACCTCCAAGTTGCTGTTAAGGACCTAGTCTCTCAAAAGTTCTTCCTAGAAAGCTAGATTTTTAATTTCCTGTTAACTACATACTAGCAATAAACAAACAGAAAGACATCAAACATACTCTTTTAAAAAGAAAAAAAAAAAAAACAACATACCATTTCCTCAATATCACAACTCAGTCACAAATAGCCTGCACACAGACTACCATGTTTATCACACATGCCCTTGCTATGATAAGATTTCAATTTAAGCCAAAATGTACAAATGCAACAGGAGAATCTTAAATGTTCATCAATCAAAGGGAGGTGGAACACCCTGTTTCAATTCGCTAAGCCACAAATTGGCACAATTGCTCGGCCTCTTCGGTATGAAAGGGTAAATAAGGAGTTCTTTCCTAAGGCTGGCTGCCAGGGACTCAGTGAGCCTGAGAGATATGATGATCCAGTCTGCAGCTCCTGCATGTCATTGTGTGTCACTGAGTTTAGTGCTTAGAAGGGTTAACATTTATTGACTGCTTTGTGCCAGCTACAGATTTAACCACTGTACATGCATTAATCTATCTAATTCACGTAACAAGCAACTGAGGTAGATGGTGTTATTCTTCACCTCACAGATGAGGAAACCTAAGCCCTGAGAGGTTGAGTAACTTGCACAAAGATACACAGTGACAAAGTAGTGCCACCAGAACACAAATCCAAGTGGTTGGCTTGAGAGGATACACTCCTAATTAATCAGTGCCCTAAACTGCCTCTAGAAATTTCTAATATCATTTTCCTCAGAGTATATTGAAAGAATGTTCACAGGCAGGCATCAGACCAGCTTTGAGGAGATAATTTGGGTCTCACTGCCTTTGCCCACACCTGAAAGTTCACTTCTGGGGCTTTTACTAGTTGGAAGATGCCTTTCTGTACAGCTTTTTGCTATGGCCTTCTTGATGCTCTTGCACTAAAGATATGGCCTAACATCCCTTAATAAAAGACATATAAAACTCTGGTCTATAGGCTCTAATAAAAGAAAGTGAGAGAAGTAGATTTTCTCTATTAATCACTCTCTCTCTTTCCTAGGATAAAAGTGTATGAGTTGAAAGTCTGGAAAAGAATAAATAATGGTTGGCATAAGGGAAAACAGAATAAAATGAAAAGCAGAAAAAAGAATTAAGAATATGTTAAAAAAGTAACAGTCATCAGGGAAATGAAAATTTAAAACAAAATGAAAAAAAAATAAAAAATAAAAATAAAAAAAAAAACAAAAACAAAATGAAGACCACTTCACATCCACTTAAATGGGCAAAATAAAAAAAATAATAACGAATGTTGATGAGGCTGTGGAGAAATTAGAACCCTCAAACACTGCTGGTGGGAATGTGAAATGATGCAGTTGCTTTGGAAAACAGTCTAGAAGGACCTCAAAAGATTAAACCATAGAGTTGCCATATGACTCAGAAGTTCTACTTCTAGGTATATAATCAAGAGAAATGTCCATAAAAAAATTCATACATAAACATTCACAGCACTATTATTTCTAACAATCAAAAAATAGAAACGTAATTTTCCAACCATTGATAAATAGATACCAAAATGTGATATATCTATACAAGGAAATATTATTCAGCAATAAAAAGGGTTTAAGTACTGACACATGCTGCAACCTTGATGAACCTTGGAAAGATTTATCTCTTGCTAAATCAAAAGACTAATCACAGAAGTCCACATATTATATGATTCCATTTATATGAAAAGTACAGAAAATGCATTTAAATAAATAAAGACGGAATGTAGATTAGCTTAGGGCTGGGAGTTGGGAAATCATGGAGAGTGACTAGGAGTTGGGGAATAATGGGGGGCTGGAGAATAATGGGGAAGTACAAGGGTTTCTTTTCAGAACAAGATAGTGATGATGGCTGCACAATTCCGTCAATACACTAAAAGCCATTGAAATGTATACTTTAAATGAGTGAACTGCAGAGTATGTTTATATTTGAATAAAGCTGTTATACTTGGGAGAGGTGAGAGAGACTTGTTATAAAGCAAACCTACTGGTCTATCCCAGGAGAAGTTGTGCCCTTTTGAATGAGAAGTCATAGTTATATAAGTGGAAGAAGCTCAACATTATTTAAGCAGAAAAAGGAAAAAAAAAAAAAAAAACAAAACAGAAAAGGTATATGAAAAAAAGAAAACAATTACTATTTAATTGAATTGCAAGATACGCAAATGCACAGATGTTAAACAATAGGTTGCATAACTCTAAATCCAGACTTTCTCCTCACCTAAAATCTATCAGTTCCAAAAATAAAGGATCTAGGGGAAAGGTGATATATCATCAGCTTTTGCATTTTTAAAAAACTTTTTAAAAACTGAATTTTAGTTTACAAATATGAAGATTCTCTGGTATTGTAACTCAAGTTCACAAAATAAAAATATTTGATTAGCAACTAAAATGTGCAGTTTCCCAAAGTGAATTTAGGAATCTGACCTCAAATTTAACTAGATAGAGCTGTCAAGATCTGGAGCTACATGAAAGGCACTGATAGCCAGACAAGTGCTGGCAGTGTTTGAGATTTAGGCAGGCAAATTTCAGAGTATATTCAAGGGTTTAACCCTGCTACCCTGACATGTATCTGCTCGTAATGACACTCTATCAGAAATCAATGCTAGCCTCTGACTAAAGTGAGTCTCCTAATGTGGCAAAATGTCAGAAGATAATATGGAGCTTACTGGTTTTTGCCAGATACAGCATTAATACATTTTTGGAAGCTGAACAATTAAGTAATAGAGAATTTCCAAATTTTTTGCCTTTAACTTTCAAACTACAGTATTACTAAGCCTTCTACTCCCACTGTCTTAATCAAGCATCATTTGTGTGGGAAATCTGCTTTCTTTAAAAACAAGCAAGCCATTAATCGATCCAATATGTTGGCAGTTCTAGAGAACCTTTTTAGAGAGGAACAAATGATGCCTCTTCATGTTCAAAGAAGCTGAGTTTAAGATTTCATGCATATGCACAGAGAAACAAAGAATCTCACAAAGTCAGCTAACAATCTCCTTGGAGTTTAAAGAGCAAAAACAAAAGCCTCCTTCACCCCCTTTCATTGAGGTTTTAAATATTAACATGTTTATCTAAAGATACTTTACATGACTTAAAGTGCTTTCCACGGTCCTTAACATCCTTGAATATCAAAGTTTCAGTAGCGCTTCAAGGTTAGAGTACCATCTTTTCCCTTAGAAAATTGTCAAGCTCAAAAAAATATATCGAATATTTTGAAAATGCTGTATGGTAACTTTTCTAAGAAAGTAACTGCCTCTCCTCCTCTTCATTAATTAACACACTGCATTCTTCTTGCCTGTGTTTTAGAAGTCTGGAACATTTCCCCTCCCCACCTGTTTGTAAGGTTGACAAATTTCCCTGAGTAAAACAGCTGGTGTTGATTACTGGAGGCAAACCAACTGAATATTTCACTAATAGGTGACATGAGCTCTCTGAATGGAAACTTGTCCCCAAAGAGAACACTCCTGCAAATGTAGCCAGAGCTTGGTGTTCCATTTCAGCAGCGTGACTATTTAGTCAAATCTGGTTTTTAAAGAAAACAATACTTTTGACTAGAAAACTCCACTCAGAAAATGCATCTGTCATTTTTCTCCCCTCCTGGGCAATGGATGCCACAGTCTCAGCTCAAAAACCCCTCTGGGGACGGAAGGTCCACTTCTCAGGCACATAAATGCAAGCAGCAAGCCCTGACATAAGGAGGCTAGTCTGCTAAAACTAGTGGCTTATGGACTTATGTTAACAAGCCTGGGGATGGCTTTTGTTTTGTAGGGGAGAGCGGTTCCTACAATCAGTAGGAAACATTGCTTATATCAGACATATGCGTTACTGAGTTTTGGGACAGTAATGCATTTCTAATGCTGGTACCTGCGATCATTAACAAAAACTTATTCTTCCTAGCCTGAAAACGCTTCGTTCCAGCCAGAGAAAACCTGCAGCATATTTAACCTCCCAATTAGGCAAAGGATAATGCAATAACTAGAAAAGTGGTTACAACGTTAGGGCCATCACACTCTTCTTGGCTTGTTGAGGATTGTTATTATTTACCATCGTGGCCACCTGTCAGTTTCTCTGGCTGACAGCCTGGCAGAGCATAGTACTTTAAATACGATTAATGAAGAGCGTAAACCCGGAAGGGAGAACTCTCCCTCGAAGAGCTGAAACCTGACTTGAAGAAGCAAGTTCGCGGTAGTGAGCTGCCAGCTGGTAACCCTACCACTCTCCTGATATACAGGGACGCCTGCGTCAGGGATATGCCTGATGCACAAACCCAAGAGCAGTACTGAGCTATCAGATCTACCGGTTCCAAACAAGTGCCGGGCCGGTCACTAACCTAGAACCTACAATATCTGAGCCCTGCCCTCCAAATCCCACCTTCCCGGTCCCCCTCGGAAAAGTTAGCCCGCCACGTTGAGTCCTCGTCCAAGCGGCGCTTTGCCAAGCTCTCTGGCAGCCTCTCCCCGCCACCAAACAGCTCTCCTCTTTGTAAGCCCCCTAAGCGACGCGGAGCCAAACTTCATCGCTCCAGGGAACCCAGACCTGTCTTCCGCGCCCCACGGACTTCCCAGAAGGAGCCGGGAGGCAGACGCTGGATCCCTCTAGGCACCCCTGTCCCCGCCGGCTCCCCTCCCCCGCGCCCGCGGGGCCACTCACCCGCGTGGGGCATGGTGATGGTCTCGTTGGTGTTGGAGCCCACGTTGAAGATGACCACGGCGGAGGCGTTCTGCAGGAACGCGTTCCGGATCTTATCTCTGTACGTGCAGTTGCCCTTGGGGATGAGGGCTATCCAGTTCTTGCCGCGGGTCGGGGCGGCGAACTTGGTGTTGGGGTCGCAGGCCAGGCGGTCGTGGGCCGAGCTGGCCATGACCACCTCCCCGCGGGCGTCCTGCTTGGGCGAGTGCTCCCCGTAGCGCCCGCACTCCGTCTTCTCCGTGCGCAGCTCCGCGCCGCCGCCGCCAGCTGCCCCGGCCCCCGGGTCCGGCGCGGGCTCGGCGTAGGTGATGTTCACGAAGGCGGTGTACCATTCCTCCTTCTCGGCCACGGTGAAGTCCAGGCAGAGCAGATGCACGAAACAAAAGGAAAGCAGCCATGTTGAGAGAGCCAGACTGCAGCACGCTTGGATGAGAGACATTGCCATCTTTATCCGCCGGGGCCCCCTCCCCGCCCCCCGCGCCCTCCCTCCGCCCCGTCCCTCCTCCCCAGCCCCGGCCAACGCCGTGCCGGCCGCCTCTCCTCCTGCTACTGCTGCTCACTCCCGGGCCCGAGGGGCCGCGGCCCGGACGCGCAGCCGCCGCGGGGACCGGATTCCGGGCGAGCGGATGGCGCCGGCCCCTTTCCCTCTCAGCCGGAGCGCGGCGGTTGCATGTCGCTTCTCGGGCGCCCGGGGGGCGCGGGAGGAGGGGGCCCGCGGGGCTTGCGGAGGAGTCCCGCTGCCGAGCGTCCTGTTCCTTCGCCCGGCTTCGCCTTCTCTCATAAGGCTGGCCGGGAGCCCGGAAACTTGCAGGGTGGCGGCCCTGCGCCCTCCAGTCCCGACGGGGGCGGGCACGGTGGCTCGCAGTCTCGGGCGCCGCGGTGCGGGGTGCTGCCGAAGGGGTCCCGCCACGGAGCGCGGGGGCGCGCAGGTCCGGCTGCAGCCGCGGCCGCCGCGCGCCGGTTCCGTCGGGCTGTGGGCGCCGCGCTTCGGGCCTCGCCGGGGGCTGCGCCGGGGCGCACGCTTGCCGCGGGCGGGCGGCGGTGGGAACGAGCGGGCAGAGCGGAGTACGCGGTCCGTGTGTGTGTCTGTGTCTGTGTGTGTGTGTGTGCGTGTAATAATGTGTGCGTGCAAGGAGGAGCTTAGTGTGATGTCAAAGCTCCTGGGCTGCTCTTGCCACGCTCCCTTGGTCTCTCTTGATGGGCAGCAGCGACCCCTGCCGGGTCTCAAACTCAGCCTCAAGGGACGATTCCATCCAGGTGGGGGGAAAAGGGGAAGCGACCCCTTGACCTATGAGCACAGGAATAACTTCTTAACTTCTGGAGAGTTGCATGTAACAAACGTATGTGCCGCTCGTCAACGCCCCTCCCGTTCGCTGGAAGAACTGCCGAGAGCTTCCTGATTACCTGTCCTAAAGGCCAATTATAAGGTGGTTTGGTATCGAGGTTTTTCCATGCTACTTCTGGAAGACATAGGGCCGTTGCTATCAAATGTTTAGTTTAAAAAAACTCAGACTGATGGGTCCTGCCACAAAGCTTCTGGTTCAGTAGATCTGGGGTAGGGCCCCCAAATAAGCATTTCTAACAAGTTCCCGGGTGATGCTGATGCTGCTGGTCTAGCAGGCACTCTGTTAAGATGGGTGTGAGAATGGGCTTCCAGTAGGAAGTACTGCCCATCTGGAAGCAAAGACGTAACATTTGTTTTCTTATAGGTGTTTTCTCACTCTATAAGAAGAGAAACCAGTGAGACGTTTCTGTACTGTGTTTATTCTGATTGTCATGACTGGGAGCAGGGGACTCGCAGCACCAACAAGCAAGGGAGGTTTGGGTTATTGTTTATAGAGTGCGCTCCAGTTTAGGGATTACAATAGTCAGCAGACAGTACAGTCCCCCTAGGGTAGTGTTCTTAAAACTGGTACAGCACAGTTCCTTACCAATTAGACGTTTGGGTGGTGGTTATCTGTTCTCGGTCATGCTTTTCCTTCGCTTAAGATACCTGCCATAGAGTCTCTAGAAATATTTGTGGGATGGTTCTCTACCGTTCACATTGTGTTTCCCACCTGATGCTCTTTCAGAGAACTCAGGACCCATTCACGATTTAAATTTTAAAAATGAAAGTCTACCTTTTCCCCAGGACTTTAACGTGTTTACAGCTCTTGGTTAGTGAATATTCGCCAGTACAACTCCTCTTTTTCTGGCAGCAGTGCAAACAGCTGGTGGGTGTTAAGGAAGAGCAGAGAGCCTCAGTAATACCCAAATTAGAAGCAGGCACAAGAAGAACTACTTAGAAGAATTTGTCTCTATGGCATTTGGTGTGCTGAATTTGTATGTGTTCCTAGCTTACTCATTTTAGAAAATAGGCTTCTAGGCAATTGGGACAGTGCTTTTTATAGAGCTTAATGCCAAGGAGACAAAAGTGGAGACACCTGGCTGCTGATTCCTGAACCACCAGAGATCTGAGGGAGGAGTCCACTGGCTAGGTTCTGAGCAGATGCCTTTAGCAACCCATAGTGATTCCCCAGTCTTCTTTATTGGTTAGCACTTTTTTTTCTACAGCTGGAAAACTTGGAGAAGCTATGTTATTAAGACTATATGAGCCAAGCGCGGTGGCTCACACCTGTAATCCCAGTACTTTGGGAAGCCGAGTGGGCAGACACCTGAGGTCGGGAGTTTGAGACCAGCCTGATCAACATGGAGAAACCCCGTCTCTACTGAAAATACAAAGTTAGACAGGCATGATGGCTCCTGCCTGTAATCCCAGCTACTTCGGAGGCTGAGGCAGAAGAATCGTTTGAACCCAGGAGTCAGAGGTCGTGGTGAGCCAAGATCGTGCCATTGCACTCCAGCCTGGGCAACAAGAGTGAAACTACATCTCAAAAAAATAAATAAGTAAAACATATATATAAACTTCTTCCCTTTACCCCTTCTCCCCTTCTTTCCTTTGGAAAAGTTAGGGGCTAAAGAGATGGCAGGGTCAAGGAGACAGCATGGCTGGAAGATTGCTTAATTACAGAGCCATTGGGCTAATAAGTAAAATATTGAGTAAAATTTTACTTATTAGCCCAATTTCTTAGCCGGGTTTCTTACTGTTGAAGAAGGAATTTACAAATATGGAAAGAAAGTGAGCTATAAATAACCTTGAGGCTGTAGATTGGATTGACGAAGAGTACAAAATTATTTTTCAAAAACTGTATGTATATATATTTATGTGTGTGCACACATATGTACCTTAGCTGTCTCCATTCAGAGGCCAAAAGCAAAGGGCACATCAAGTGGCCAAAAGATCTTGGTTTCTAAATAGCATCCTTCATGAAAAGAAGCCAGTCTGATTCTAAAGCTGGCACTGGGAAAGTATAGAGTGAGCCTGTCACCTCTTGTAAGGAAATGCTCCAAGCATGATAGGAGTATGTGTAAAGGCCACAAGAGCCAGCTGGAAAGGGCTCCCACTGGCCAAATCTGGGACAGTCTGAACATCAAAATATATGATCCTAGTAATTGATTACAACCTATTGAATAAAACATGAATCTGTGCTACTGTTAATACAAATAAATGATGGAGTAAATAAATAGAGGAAGAGGAGGAGCTCTTCCTTATGGTAGAAATACCTACTGATAAGGATTAATAGATACAGAAAGTCACCATCTGACAAGAGTGTTGTTCAATTTAGGCAGGAGTCATCAATGGATACTAAAGCTGATGGGTAGGAAGGTGGGTGTTTGATGTGAAGGAGGATATTAGCCTTGGCTTGAAGTATCTTCTGAAAAAGAAGAACTTAGCAATGATGAGACATTCTTTCTGAAACTTACTCTTAAATGGTTCAGAAAAAAATGATTATCTGTGAAATGTTGGTTTCCACTAGATATACTTTTAGAGAATTTGAGCCCAATTAATGATTCTTTTTAAGAAGTCAAAAGTTCACTTTTTGAGGGGACATTAATATGATTCCAGCTTTGTGCTAATGATTTTCCTGTGATCCTGCTACTCTTTTTTCCTGTGGCACTTCTTGAACAACTGAGCAAGTGATACTGGGGGAGAGCAATGAACTCTTGCTATACCACCCCCCCGAAATATGTAATATTATTGTAGATAAAAACCATCTTTGTATTTCATTTCTTCATCCAACAATATTTATCGAGTACCTGTTATGCATTGGTGTTACAAGCACTGAGCATACAACCAGAAGCAAAAGAAAAAAGCTTCTTGCTCTGAGTTTACATTCTGGAGTCGGAAAAAACCAGAAGTTTCTAAAAAGCTTTAGATCATGTCAGATAATAACAGCTGCTATGGAGAAAAAGGCAGCAGAGTATAATAGGGTAACCTATGTCACTTGATATATTATTTTCTGTCAGGGTCAGCTGCTTTGTGAGGTGACTTTTGAAAAGAATATTGAAATAAATAAGGATTCTATGTGTCTATTTGGGGGACTAGTTTTATCAGGAAAAGGGAACCAATCTAGGCAAGATTGTATTTGTTATGCAGAAAAACAGCAAAGAAACCATTAAGGGTGGAGATGAGAGAGAAACCAAGTGAAGAAAATAAGATCAGAAAGATGGGGAGCAAATCATATGTGGCCTTGCAGTCAAAGGTGTGAAGATTTTATTCTGAACAAGAGGAGAAAACTTTGGAGATTTTTGAGTGAAGAAGTATATGTGGTCTGATGTGTTTTAAAAGGTTTATTCTGAGTATATCCGAGCAAGTATGGGAGCAAGTAGAGCAATGAGGAACTCAACCTTAATTCAGGAAACAGGGGATAATGACTTGTGCCAGGAAGGTGGCAATGAGCATGGTGAGAAGTGATTAAATCCTCAATATGTTTTGAAGGTGGAACAAACAATATTCTCTGATGCATTTGACATGTAGTATGGAAGAAAAAGAGGAGCCAGGACACTACAGCCTGGAGCCTAAGCAACTGCTAGAATGAAGGAATAGTCATTTTCTGAGATGAAGATGATCGCAATAGAAGCTAACTGGGTTAAGAATCAGGAGTTTGGACAAGTTCTATTCAAGGTGCCCAGAGAGACATCAAAAATGGCAATTTCATGTAATGTACCTCAGCATTGAGTCTTGGAAGGAAGATTACTGAATGAAAGCACATGAATAATTTTTAAGTTATCAACACATACACAATCGCCAAGTTGCTTTTTCCAAAGGTTGGCCTCACTATGCATCAAACTAAAGTGATCTCCCTAAAATAGTTTTTGAAATAAACCCAGAAGACAGCTTAATGGTGACTCCTGGCCTATGGGGGACTTTCTCCACCAGCCAGGCAACCAAGATAAGACAGAATTAGGTTTCCAGAGGGCTTATTGGTGTAGGGAGATCTTATTTCATAAGAGGTAAAGGCAGATTTGACTTAAATACATACAGCATATGTTTCTGAGTTAGAAACAACAGCAGCCACAGCAGAGAATGGCAGTGTCTATTACTCTGAGTGTCAGCAAATTGAACTTTAAGAAACGCTCAACCTTGACACTGCGTTTGCTTCTTGCCATTAATGTGCACAGCATGTTCAAAGGGAATTCTACCTAAAACTTTTAAAAAATGAATCATAACATTTAAAAATATAATTCCTCCTACACACATATTGTAATGGTTTAATTCAAATTTTATGTGGAGAAGGTTTGACATACAGGATTTGATCTGTATTATATTTTTCATTTTACATTAATTGATCGGAAGATTGCATTTTTTTAATGCAATTGAACAACAAGCATTTTTTTGATGCCTGTTCTATTCTTCAGCCTATGCCCTTCATTCACAATAGGTTCCTAGCTAACTCTCCCCATGCCTGAAAAGAAGAAACATTCTTCAAAATATATTCCACATAACTGTAAGTGGGAAAAAATATTCTCAAAATATAATAGGGGATTCATATTATGCATAAAGACTGGAATTATTATTTTTAAAATCAATTTTACATAAAGTAACATACTGTGACATTTAGTTTCATATATCCCGTCCTAAAGATATTTTCTCTTCTCAGTCTTCCATGTTTGTTTTCAATGGGAGGTACAATGCTGTAGTGGTGGAGTGAGACATTTGGGACCAGGACATTTGGTGCCAGACAATCCAGGATTAGCATCTCAGGTCAGCCACATGGGCATTTTTTTTTTTTTTTTTTTTTTGACATGGAGTCTTGCTGTTGCCCTGGCTGAAGTGCAGTGGCGTGATCTCGGCTCACTGCAACCTCCGCCTCCTGGAGTCAAGCAATTCTCCTACTTCAGCCTCCTGAGTAGCAGGGATTACAGGCACACACCCCCATGTTCAGCTAATTTATGTAATTTTAGTAGAGACAGGGTTTCACTATGCTGGCCAGGCTGGTCTTGAACTCCTGACCTCATGATCCTCCTGCCTCAGTTTCCCAAAGTGCTGGGATTATAGGCGTGAGCCAAAGTGCCCAGCTTCAGGTGGGCAATTTTAACTGTGCTGAGCCACAATCTTCTCTTTAGAGTGATGACATCTCCCAAGATTATTGGAAGATTCCAAAGAACACATACATTGGGCATACAGAAGAGTAAGAGACTTCAAGGAGGGATCAAGACAAGAAGAGTAGGAGGCAACAGTCTAAAAATTTTAATTTCCAAAAATATTTAAAGAAAGTCAGTTTAGGCTGGGTGTGATGACTCATGCCTGTAATCTCAGTTTTGGGAGGTAGAAGCAGGAGGATTGCTTGAGGTCAGGAGTTCAAGACCAGCCTTCGGCAACAAAGGGAGACCCTGTCTCTACAAAAAAAAGACAAAGAAAAATTTATCCGGGTATGGTGGCACAAGTGCGTATAGTCCCAGCTGCTTGGTAGGCTAATGCAGGAGGATGACTTGAGCTCAGGAGTTCGATCACGGCTGTGGTAGCCATAATCAATAGTGCCTCTGTACTCCAGCTTGGTTGATAAAGCAAGACCCTGTTTCAAAAAACTAAAGTCAGTGTTTTCATTTATGTTGATATGGTTGCCACCTCTGTTGTTAGGCCCTGTGCTGATGCTCAGAGGAATGGCAGGCCTCCTCCCATCAAGTTCAGAAACTGGTTTTAGAAAGAGATGTAATCATCTAAGTGAATTGTGAAGGTAGAGTGTGATCATTTTTAAAACACACATATAAGAATTCAGTGAGAGCAGTAATTCCACATAGAAATAAAAACATTTTGGGATGATTGAACCAGGTTCAATCAATTCTGCATCATAGTTAGCCCAGCTAGCCTTCCTTACGAAGGAGTAGGCTTGCAGAGCTGGTTCAGCAAAGATGTCCTACTTACAACTCTCTTCTCAGTGTCTGCTGCAGTGTCTGGCAGAAGGCATCAATAAATGTGTTGAATAAATAGTAATGAAGAGATGCAGTTTTTGAACACTTAATGTATATGCAGGCACTATTTGTTTTAAGTACTTAATTAACTACATTGACTGTCTTAAATAAGTCTTAGGATGGTTTTATGAAGTCATTACACAAATGAAGAAACAGAAATTTAAAAGGGGAGTAACTTGCCTGAGGTCATGCAGGTAGCAAGTATAAGAGTGAGGGTTGTATTGCTGGAAGTCTGACTCTAGGCTGTGATTTTAAGGGCTATACTACCACATTGGTAGTCTTTTTGTCTTAGATATTCACCATCCTGTTCATTAACTTGACTCTGATTTGAACTTCTTCTTTTTCCTCTGCCTAATTTCTTTGTTCTTCTCAGCTCTCCTGCCTTCACTTTATTTAATTTTTTTTTTACTTTCATAATTTTTCTTACCACTGGTGGCAGGCTGCATTGCTTCTCTGAGGCCGGGTACCAGCTATTCAGGCAAGGTATATGGACTTTCAGAGTCCAGCAACTCCTGTAGCTTCTGCTACAAGTACTGCAGATGGAAATGGAAAGTTTTGGGAAAGTGTTTGTTTGTTTTGAGATGGGGTCTTTCTCTGTCACCAGGCTGGTGTGCAGTGGCACGATCTCGTCTCATTGCAACCTCTGCCCCCGGGTTTAAGTGATTCCTCTGCCTCAGCCTCCCAAGTAGCTGGGACTACGGGCACATGCCACCATGCCTAGCTAGTGTTTTTTGTTTTTTGCATTTTAGTAGAGATGGTATTTCACCATGTTGGCCAGGATGGTCTCGATCTCCTGACCTTGTAATCCACCTGCCTGGCTTCCCAAAGTGCTGGGATTAGGCGTGAGCCACCATGCTCAGTGGAAAAGTTTTTTTAGAGTATGCATGAAACTAATAATATTCACTTCTTTGTTCTTTGTTCTCTAACTTCTTAAATTTCACAACAATAGGATACCTTGCTAAAAATAACCATTTCTTCTTTTTTCCTCCTTTAAATTATCAAGTGACTTTTTAATTTCAGTCTTTGATATAATTTTGACATTTAATTTGGGCTCTTTCCTTTTATCATAAACTCTTCCAAACAACTTTATGTCATAAAATGTTTTAGAAGGCTAGACATGGAACGTCAGCTTAGAAAAACTCATTTGAGACTTGAGCCAAAACCCACAGAAAACTCTCACCACAATACATCTGTTTCCTTTTTCTTATTTTTTCATAAAGTTGTTCATTTTTTTTCTTCTAAATCATTACTTTTCATTGAGTACATTTTAAAAACTAGCTGCTTTTCTTTTTCTGTTGTTTGGAAGATCATCTTATTATTTTTCACCAAAAAGCTGGAAGCGGTGAGGTTGAACTACAAGCCAAGATATTCAGAGCACTGCACACTGACTGAGCTGACAGCTGTTAGACACACATCTGTAAACTGTACTGTGTCAAAATTACCAGAGGGGAGAGATCCAGGCCCTCTTCCTGCTTTTTCTGCTTGGTTGTTTAGAAGGATGTTTGCATAAATACTCCCTTTTACAATGAGGCCCATTCCCACAGGGCTGGTAAACAGCAACCTAGCACAATGGAGGGACACAGCTTCAGAACTGCAAAGCCCAGGTGTCAGAGTTTTAATCCCAGCTCTGTGCCGAATTTGCTATTTAGGTCAAGGCTGCAGCATGACTAATCACCCATTTTGTCATGCTTTACTATTGGTACTAATTCCTAAATATCCATTGAGCCGTAATCACACAGAACTGGTCACAAGACTACAACATTAATATATTTCCATTGACTAATTATCTCACCACATAGTAAGGACACTGGGAAGCAACAGGGGACAGAAAAGAGCATTTATTTCCCATAAGCCAAATCCTGTGCTGGTTTTCATGTAAGTTATCTAGACTGAATTACTAGAGCAGTCCCTTCTGTCACATTTCCCGTCTGTAAAATGAAGGCCTCTCAAATTTGCATTCTGTGCAGTTAGTGATTCTCTTAATGAAGTCATGCACAGTTTTGTATTTCCATTTCTGTTATTGTTGTTGCTAGGCTTGACTCTGTTGGAGTCTACAGATGGATCCGGAGAACTTACTCGGAATTTCTAGTTGAGGAAGCTAGCTATGCAATATCCTTGACAGAAGAACAGGTTTCCGCTCTCTTTGAAAGTGTTTTCCTCTTTGACTGAGTTTATTAAGAATAAAACTGGCTGGGCACAGTGGCTCACGCCTATAATCTCAGCACTTTGGGAGGCCGAGGCAGGTGGATCCCGAGGTCAAGAGATAGAGACCATCCTGGTCAACATGGTGAAACCCTGTCTCTACTAAAAATACAAAAAATTAGCTGGGCATAGTCGTGCGTGCTTGGAATCCCAGCTACCCAGGAGGCTAAGGCAGGAGAATTGCCTGAACCCAGGAGGCAGAGGTTGTGGTGAGCTGAGATCGCGCCATTGTACTCCAGCCTGGGTAACAAGAGCGAAACTCCATCTCAAAATAAATAAATAAATAAAAGAATAAAACTGAGTGGCTCACACCTGTAATCCCAGCACTTTGGGAGGCCAAGGCAACAGATCACTTGAGGCCAGGAGTTCGAGACCAGCCTGCTGAACATGACAAATCCCTGTCTCTACTAAGAAATACAAAAATTGGCTGGGTGTGTTGGCACAACCCTAGAATCCCAGCTACTCAGTGGCTGAGACACCAGAATTACTTGAACCTGGGAAGTGGCGGTTACAGGGAGGCAGAGGTTGCGTTGAGCCGATAGAGCCACTGAACTCTAGCCCGGACTGGGCAACAGAGCAAGACTTTGTCTCAAATCAATCAATCATGAATCAATCAACGAATCAATCAATCAATCTGTGAGAAAGATGACACCAGTGTGGCCTGTCTGGTCATCCAGTTCCATCATGGAGAACATTGGGGTGACAAAAATTAAGGACACTTCCATCTCACATTTATTATAATTATTTTTATATTAGCTAAGATGGCACTACGGAGCTGATCAGTTTTATTTTAAACGTATCACACAAACTTCACACTGGCAGCTCTAGGAATGCTGCTGTGTTTCGCGAATGGGTTCCCTAGAATGTCTCCATTGAATGTTTTATCTTCCCTCCTGCATGCCTTCCCCATGCTCTTTAATTTCTTACTCTTAGCTATGATATCACACCAGATTTAGAGAAGGAAGCCTTTAGAATCAAACTCCCCATCTTCCCACCACCTGATCCTAAAACCTATCTACTTGTACCCCAATTTTTTTCTGTTGTTTAAATGAAGATGACTCCCTCCTGCCTATCAAAGTCAACTCTTTCTCTTTTGCTCAGAATCCTGTCCCCTCTGGCCTTCTCAGGAACTTAATCCTTATCATGATCTTCTCCCTCTCCCACATCAGTAATCTCTCCCTGTTTACTGGAGCATTCCTTTCCGCATACAGGCTCTAGTATCACCGAAAAGAACGTTTCCTGTTCTTCCAGCTACAACTTCATTCCTCCTCCTTTTTTATGGCAAAACTTTTCAAAAACACTGGCTGTAGTAGTTGTCACTCTCTTCTGTCCTTTATCCAATATACTCTGGCTTCTGCCCAGGCCACTCACCGAAACTTCTGTGGTCACTGGTGACCACTACTTTGTCAAAGCCAATGGAAACACGTTTTTCCTCACCGTGCATAACCTCTCAGCAGCACTTGTCGTGGCTGACCGTGGCCTCCTGTCTGACACACTCTGCTCCTTGATTTCTTCAGTGCTGCTCCTTGGACTCCTAGGAAAATGTTGGAGTTCCTTCAGACTCTGACCTAACGATTGCCGTGATCTCTTTTCTTCATTTGATATTATATTTAGGTGATCGATCCCTATTCTTGGTATCTTTATTTATTTATTTTTTTAGAAAGAGTCTCGCTTTGTTGCCCAGGCTGGAGTGCAGTGGTGCGATCTCGGCTCACTGCAACCGCCACCTCCCGGGTTCAAGCAATTCTCCTGCCTCAGCCTCGAGTAGATGGGACTACAGGTGCATGCTGTCGTGCTCAGCTAATTTTTTTGTACTTTAGTAGAGATGGGGTTTCACCGTGTTGCCCAGGCTGGTCGCAAACTCCTGAGCTCAGGCAATTTGCTCGCCTCGGCCTCCCAAAATGCTGAGATTACAGGGGTGAGCCACCGCACCTGGCCAGGTGGCTCATCTTTAAATTGATGATTCCTGAATTTACTTTCTCTCATCTTTAAATTGATGATTCCTGAATTTACTTCCTCTGAGCCCCAGACTCACTTATCGGGTTGCCTAATTTACCTATATATATAGATGATTTATGAGTATTACAAGATTATGTCAAATACTGAACTTGATTCTCATGCCAATCTTCATGAAATAGTAAATGGCAATGCCACCCACTCGAGCTAAGAGGTTTTTTGTTCCTCCCCCTTTCCCTCACTGCTCCCTGCCCCATATCCAAACATCTAACCCATCAGCCAGTTCTGCTAATGTTAATCCAGTCTGCATAATAAATCTCAAACCTACTCTTCTCTCCATCTTCCCATTACCACCTTAGTTCAGTCCACCAGGCTCTCCTGTCACGATAAATACAGGAGTCTTCTGACTAGACTAAGGGCCTCCCTGGTCCCAGAGTCTCCACATGACAATTAAGTGGACTTCTTAAAATGTAAATCCCCCACTTTAGTTTGGTCCATGCCTTTAGTGGTCTGCCCCTGCCTTTTCTTCAGTCTGGTACCTCCTTTCATGACCTCAGCCACACTGGTTTTTGTTCGGTTTTGTTTTTGTAGATCCTCACATGCAACAAGCTTTGGTCCCACTCTCTTCAGGACTTTTGCTCATGGTATTCCTTGTGTCTGGAATGTTCTTTCCCTCACGCTTCTGAGGACTAATGCCTCTTCCCCTATTTTAAATGGCACCTTCTCAGAGGTACTTTTCCTGACCACACTCCCTAGAATAAATCTCCTTTCAACTATTATATTTCATGCCTCTTATTTTTTTCTCATAGAGCTTTTAATAACAGCATGCAATTATTTTGCCTATATACCCTGTTTACTTGCATTTTATTCTCTCTGCCACTTAAATGGTTTTTATTGAAATTAGGGTTCAGAACTTTATATTCAATGCTTATCACAGTCTGACTCACAATAAACCGAGTAGCAGAAGTTGCTAGGGGTGAAAACCGTTAGGAAGGGAAACTCAAAAATCCTTATCATGTTGGATGTAGGTAGTGTTTACTCTACATCCAATATGGATTGGATGTGAATTCCAACCACTACTTGATTACATAAGACTTTATGATCTGTAATTTGATAAATTTGCTCAACAGCCATTATTCTAAAAATATAATCCTTATCCTCCCAGCACATATCAGACTATGCTTTCCAATCTACTTGACAGAAGCTATGCCACACTGATAAAGACTGTGTCCTGTTGAATTATTCTTTAATGGGCAATTGTCATACACTGACAACTTGCTCCAGAGTCTGGGCCTGCGTTACTATTTGCTTTTCAGGATTCCAGTCCAGTTATTTAGGGAGATCGTGAATTCTATGCAGGAGAATTGCCTTGAAATCAGACTTTGTGACTAATAAGCTCAGTTTGCTCTTGATGTTTATTAATGTTTTCAGGAGCTTAAATGCTCTTAGATTGCAGAAACTTTAGGAACAAAAATGACTCCTCCTCTCAGTGACGAAAGGTAAAGGTGAGCTAATTATAAATAATTTTTAATTAGATGAAAGGTAGGAAAAGAATACTTACTTTGGAAAATATTTCCTATAGGGATTCATGGTTCTTTCCTAGCTATTAGACGCAAGTGCAATGAAAACAGGTACTCTAGTTATATTTCCTAAGTCTTCAAAGATCTGGCAGGAGATTCTCAATAAATGTAGAAGGAAGGAAGGAAGGAAGGAAGGAAGGAAGGAAGGAAAGAAGGAAGGAAGGAAGGGCGGGCGGGCATGCTGATTAAATGAACCAAGATGCTCCAGTAACAAAAATTATGACATCAGCTAATCATTTAAATTTGATAAAATATTTATATATATAGGACAGATTGCTTAGGCAAAAGAGTAACACATAGTCTGGATGTCTAGAAATTTCCCTAACATCTAGATTAAAGTACAATCTTGGTCATTTAAGACATTTACCTCACTTTTGCATTTCACTTATTCCAGAAAAAAAAATAAGGATTAAAAAAAATTAATGGGTAAAACAGCAACACTTCAATTCCCAAACTAGTCAGTGTTTATAATTGGCTAAACAATTTTCTGAACTTAGGTGTGTTACAGAAGTTTTTTAATGGCAAATAAGATTGTATAGAATTTAAAGTTACAAAATGTCTTCAAGATGTGAAAGAAAATAAACGTTGACCTGTGAAGAAATAAATATATATTGAGTTAGAAATATTTTTATTTAACATTAAGATGAATAAAAATAAGCAAAATGTAGAGTATTATGAAGACTAGCTTAATATGATGCTGGAATAAAGAAATATAAAGCAATTATAAAGAGAAATTTTTTAAAAAGGATCTCAACAGGCTCTATAACTAAATATACCTAGATCATTTCCAATTAAAAGGAGTGAGTATGCACATGTGGGTATTCATGTGAATAGTATAGCTGACCATTTATCACAGAATAAGTTCTGTGGGCTCACCAGTGATTTATAGCCTGTTTCTCTTGCCTTGTTTGACATGGTTACAGTAAATTGAAAACTCTTTGGAACGAGGTGCCATGAAAAGAAGAAAATCTCATTTTTGGATTTATAAACAAGAAATTGTATCAATTGCCCGGCCCATCTCTTTACCCAGGACAGAAGTCTCTCGTGGGTCCGGGCCTACTTGGATGACTATATCTTATGGAAGATCCAACGATCAAGTTCTACTGTGGTTCAGGTTCCTCACTTTTATATCTTGTGCAGATTTTGAGGAGTCAGGTCGTGTCTTAGGGTTTCATCGTGTCAGGACAGACATAGCATCAAACACAGCTGCCTCAGTGTGTGTCTGGAGACAAGCATGTTCAGTGTCCCCCTGCCTTTCACCTACTGTTCACTGGGACATAACCAGCTTCTCATGGGCCCCTTTCCTGTTACATTAGAAGGAAGAATTTAACATGACTGTTTAAATATTTCTGGGACTTGGGAAGAGAAAATGTGATCTAACCAACAATGAGATCTACTACACTCTGTTACTTAGGGATGGATGCA
The DNA here is from genome assembly GCF_048565385.1 of Saimiri boliviensis. NCBI lineage: Eukaryota > Metazoa > Chordata > Mammalia > Primates > Cebidae > Saimiri > Saimiri boliviensis. The sequence goes on along the minus strand of NC_133451.1, from coordinate 148,055,501 downwards.
TGTTTAATAAATCAGAAACAGGATTGGTTCTGTTGACTGAGTCAAAGTTGTGTTAAAATTCATGTCATGTTACATATCCAAATAATAGAACCGTTGACCCTATTTTCCAAGGGAGGAAAAATGTCTGCAGGAGGAACATTCCTTACACAGATTGAAACGTTCTTTAACGTTTTTTATCCTATCTCCCAGAAAGAATATTCACAAGAGAATTATTGTTTGCTGAATTCAAGAAACATTCACTACACCATGCAAATAACTAATTGCCTTCCTTGGGAAAAGACAATCAGCATATGAATATGATCCCATAACATGAGCCAACTATCCTTAAAGCATAAGTTAGGCCATCTTCTCATTTATGAAACTGGGCTGCCCCTGGAGTATTTAAGAGTAATATGCAACAACTGCTGTAATTATCAGCACTATGTCTCACAGAAAAGCTTGCCGAAGGCGTAATTGAAGGGTTAAAAAAAAAAAAAAGAAGTTGGCCGGGTGCACTGGCTCAAGCCTATAATCCCAGCACTTTGGGAGGTTGAGGCGTGTGGATCACGAGGTCAAGAGATCAAGACCATCCTGGTCAACATGATGAAACCCCGTCTCTACTAAAAATACAAAAATTAGCTGGGCGTGGTGGCACGTGCCTGTAATCCCAGCTACTTGGGAGGCTGAGGCAGGAGAATTGCTTGAACCCAGGAGGCGGAGGTTGCTGTGAGCCGAGATCGCACCATTGCACTCCAGCCTGGGAAACAAGAGTGAAACTCCGTCTGAAAAAAAAAGAAGTCAAGGTTTGTGATGAAATTACTGTACTCTCATCCCTTTGCCTAGTTGCCATTAAACATCAGTGAAGCTCTGTAACGCACTCAGACATGAAGGCCACCAAATGGCCTTGCCGGACAACATCCTGTAGGTCCTACATGCCGCTCAAGGCAACTTTGCTATCTGCACTATGAGAACTATAAAATCTGTTGGAGGTTTAAGGAATCAGCAAACAATACCCTGTCTCCACTCTCAAGATTAGAGCAAATTGAGAGATAGGACTCAAACAGAGAGCAGCAATATATCAGTTTTATTACTGATAAAAGTCCTTTAGAGAATGTGACTGTGTTTTGCTTTTGTTTTTGTTTTTTGAGACCATGTCTTGCTCTGTCACCCTGGTTGAAGTACAGTGGTGCGATTATGACCACTGCAACCTCCCGGGCTCAAGTGCTCCTCCCACCTCAGCCTCCAGAGTAGCTGGGCCTGCAGGTGTATGCCACCACACTTGGCTAATTTTTGTATTATTCACAGAGACAGGATCTCACTATGTTGCCCAGTCTGGTGACTGTGTTTGTCATGATAAGTAATACTGGTTTGTTAACAAACCAACTCTAAAATTTCAGTGACTGAACAAAAGTTATTTTCTTGTTCATATTTAGTCCAGTAAGGATGTTCCTGCTTGGCAGGTGGCCTTCAGCATGGCCGTTTAACAGACCTTCCATAATGTGGCTCCACCTCTAGACCTTCAAAGTCTGCAGCCGAAGTCTCTACATCAGTTAATACGTTGGGAAAGAGAGAGCGTGCAAGATTACACAGGAGGTTTTCATGTGGCAGGTCTGGAGGTAGTGTACATAATATTCCATTGCCTAACCACATGGCCTAACCTAACTGTAAAGCAGGTTGGAAAAGTTTCAAATTTAGTGTATCTCTATGTACATGAGGCGGGGGAATGGATTTTGGTGAAAATGTAGCAGTCTTGGCCATAATAACTAGATCTTAGCCAAGTGGGCTTGAAATATTTCCTCTCGAACTTAGGCAGACCTACACCTGAAAAATAACAGCTCATTCCTACAAGGGTAGAATCTGCCCCATTAGGCTTAGAGCATAGCTGAGAGAGAGAGAGAGAGAGAGAGGCTCAGAATGCAACCTCTCTGTGGGCAGGCAGATTTCAGAGGGGGAGGGAAAAGACTGTTTGAACATGATTAATTTTTTCTTCCAATCTTATCACTTATAAGAAGGCAGAAGAGAAAATCCAGAAGTGCTACTCTGAAAATCATCTACTCAGAAATTGAGTAGGGAATCAGTTTTTCCCCAGGAGTTGAATAAAAACCTTTAAACCAATTCATGTCATCCTTGGATTTCTTCTTTAAAACTATATATTGGTTGGTAATGTCCTTAAAATATCTTCTTGTGTCATCCTTAATTTTAGGATACATTGTAATAATTGGTTTATTAAAATTATAAAATATTTAAATTATTAATAAAATTAGCCTTAATACAATTTTGAGACTATTTGTGTTTCTTTTGAAATACTGTCTCAATAACTTTGTCAAATACAGGATATGTATGTGTGTGTGTGTGTGTGTGTGTGTGTGTGTGTGTGTGTGTGTATATAATGCTTTGAAAATCTTTGTGCAATAAAATAATATATAGGATGATGGCTGTCTCTTGTAGATTGATCATGAGCAAAGTTAGTTCATATCATCAGTGGTCTGTTACCTTGGACCTAGAATATAAACTATGCTTCCCCTTAAAAAGAAAACTCCCATGTAAGAAGTTAATTGACTACATGAGACTTGTTAGCAATAATTTATAACATTTTTTATTTCTCTCAGTAACTGCCCCTGGAGAATAGCTTTAGCAGGTTCTTAAAGCTTTTCACTCTTAAATGGTAACACATCCCTGTTTCATTTTTCTCCTGGCATTAAAACTGTCTATCCCAGTCTGTTTTCAAATCCTAGGTCTCCTTTCTTCCTCCAACTCAGTCCAACTCAGTTTAGGCTCAGAAGCTGCAAAAGGGACAGATCCCATCAGCTGGAGGCTCTATCCTTCCCTTCAGCTCCTGGCTTTTGGTAGTCCATCCATAGATCCTCTCTTTACTAAAGTCAGCTTGCCTTGGGGATTGAGTGGGGAACAAAACTGAAGAGAAGGTTTAACCTGATGAAGCTCACAACGTGGTACTGAGAGATGACCATTCAAATAGTCGAGTAAACGTTCTTTAGGGTCTGAAACTATCCCCCCAAATTTTTAAATTTTATCCTTTTGGTGGGGTTTCAAGAATCACAAAAAAATACATACAAGCATATTCATTATCAGTTGGGTATCCCACAACAGTGCAATAGTGTCTTGATACAGGTTTCAAGGCCCTCACTTTTGTTGTGTTTTTTGATTTCTTAAAAAATTTCAACGGGTTTTGGGGAACAGGTGTTTGGTTACATGAGTTAGTTTTTTGCAGTAATTTCTGAGGTTTTGGTGCACCCATCACATGAGCAGTGTGCCCTGTACCCAATGTGTAGTCTCTTATCTCTCATCCTTCTCCCACCCTTTCCCCAGAGTCCGCAAAGTCCAATATATCATTCTTAGGCCTTTGAGTCTTCATAGCTTAGCTCCCACTTTTGAGTGAGAGCATGTAATGTTTGGTTTTCCATTTCTGAATGACTCCTCTTAGAATAGTAGTCTTCAATTCCACCCATTGCTGAAAATGCCATGATATCATTCCTTTTTGTGGCTGAGTACTATTGCATGGTATTTATATATACCACATTATCTTTATTCACTCATTCATTGATGGGCATTTGGGCTGGTTCCATATTTTTGCAATTGCAATTGTGCTGCTATAAACACACATGTGCAAGTATCTTTTTCATACAATGACTTCTTTTCCTCTAGGTAGATCCCTAATAGTGGGATTGCTGGATCAAATGGTAGATCTACTTTTAGTTCTTTAAGAAAACTCCACACTGTTTTCCACAGTGGTTGTACCCACCAACACTGCAAAAATGTTCCCTTTTCACCACATCCACACCAACATCTATTATTTTTAAAATTTATTTTATTATGGTCATTCTTGCAGGAATGAGTCAGGGCCCTTGCTTTTGGACCAGTATTTCTGACTGCCTTGATGCAGTTCAGTCCTTTGTAGTTATCTGGGTCTAATGACCAAAGAATGGTTAAATAAGTAATTTATCCTGTAATTCCAGTGACTCAGGAAACCAGGAGTTTGAGATCAGTCTGGGCAATATAGTGAGACCCCATAACACACACACACACACACACACACACACACACACACACACAGTAATTTAAGTTAATACTGAGTTCTTTAAAATGGTTATATACAATTATCACAATTTATTCTTTGAAATATACTAATTTGGCTAGGTTTATAGTAATCCAAAAGAATAAGAAAAAAATCCAAGAACATTAGAACTAGGAGAAAATGTAAATATTATCTAATTTAACATTTTACCTTATATTAGAACAATTCCTGGCATTATGGGAGATTTTTAAAAATATTATTTTGTGGCTTCTTGTTTGCCAGCGTTTCTGAATTTTATAAGCAAGGAAGTGTTCCTAATTTTTGTAACATTTGAATTTATAAGTAATTTGAAATTCTCTGAAGAAGACAAATGTGTTCTCATGATAAAATTATTCACAGAAAAATTTTCAATAAACCAGCTTCAAATTTCATTCAGATGGAAAAGCTATTCTAATTGATATACTAGATGGCTATGATTGGAAAATATTTAATTCTTGGACAAATTCATGATGTAGGTCTGCCATGTGTTCTTTTACAAACCTTTCATTGACAGCCAAAGAAAATGTGGAGTTTAGTAACAGTGTAACATAAAACTGTCATTTACTCATTTTTAACAATGGCTTTTATGTAATCTGTTAATCCCTCTCAAACATTCTGGGAAATTGTGCTGTGAATCATTAGAAATATATGAGAGATTGAGCTGTGAAATTTTATTACAGAATTATATTATGCCACAGGGATTCATCCATGAGTGAGACATTGCCACAAAGAAATTCACTTAAAAATTCAGTCATGTTGCTTTTGTCCCTGAAGGGTGGATTGAACACCCACACTGGAATTTTGTCCAGTCACATAGAAAGAAAATGTAAGCATTCCTTTTCAAAATTACTAACTTTTGAGATGAACTGAGCAAAATAATTAGTGTTAGGAGGGAATATTCCATCCTTTTGAAAAAATGAATATGAACTATCTGAATATTATTTTGGCCTATGACATGACTTTGTTACTTTAATGTAACACACTGCAAATCGTAAAGTACCATCCATGTATTTATTTGTTTTTATTATTTATTTGCATGAAAAAAGGTAAAATTTATTCAAAGAAAGCACTCTTGTCAATTTCATTGTAGTAGATAATGACTATCACTATGAATTATGTAATGAGGTCTTCTCAACTCTTCTATTCACTTTATCTCCATTATAAGGACTCACTCCTAATTTTATCCTGCCCCAGGAGATGTTTGGGGTGTACTAACTACTTGTGGGGGATAAAAGTTGGGACGTGTAATGTATTGTTTTTTTGTTAGATAAATTTCTCTTTTTGTTTTATGCATATATGTAACATTGCATAATGAGAAGAATATTAAATTAGGCTTTGAAAGCAATTATAGGCAGATTTTTTTTTAAAAAAATTTTACTTTAAGTTCTGGAATAGACGTGCAGAACTTGCAGGTTTATTACATAGGTAAACGTGTGCCATGGTGGTTTGCCGCACCTATTGACCAGTCACTTAGGTATTAATCCTTACATGTATTAGCTATTTATCCTGATGCTGGTAGTATTTTTGAGTACCCAGAAGCATATTCCTAGGAATCATTCACAACATCTTAATTATACACTTTGCTTGCAATACATAAATGATTTTTTTTCTCTTGTCTCAGACTGATAAAAGTTTTTAATTCTTTCAAGTGCTGGAAGTATACTGTCATTAAAGGTGTCAGAGCACTTTGTTGGGGAGGAAGGGCTAATACAGTGTTGTGGACTGAATTGTGTTCCCCCAAAATTCGTTTATTCATTTACTGAAGTCCTAACTCCCAGTACCACAGACAGTGACTGTGTTTGGAGAAAGGGTCTGTAAAGAGGTAATTAAGATAAAATGAAGTCATGAAGGTGGGTCCTAATTCAATATGACTAATGTCCCTACAGAAAGAGGAAGTCTGGACACAGACAGGTAAGAGGAAGACCATGTCAAGACACAGGGAAAAGATGGCCATCATCTACAAGCCACGGAGAGGGGTCTCAGAAGAAACCAACCCTGCTGACACCTTCATCTTAAACTTCAAGCCTTTAGAATTGTGAGAAAATAAATTTCTGTTGTTTAAAGACACCCAGTCTATGGTAATTTGTTATGGCAGCCCTGTGTACTAGCACACACAGTAAGGACATTATGGTAAAAATCTTCAGATGAGTATTCACCTATCCAAAGAGAAAGAGGATAGTGAGTGGGTTAATGATACAGTAGGTTTAAATGGTCCAGAAGGATGTAAGGTTTTCATTACCTATTTATCCACTTGTTTCCCAACTGGATTGTGGGACCACATAGAGTAGAAAGTGTTACAATGAACACTCTGAATCAAAAGTCTCCCCAAACAGGCTTCATGTGAGCAGCATGGCTGTTTATTCACCTGGGTGCAGGCAGCCTGAATCTGAAAAAAGAGTCAGCAGAGGGTGGTGGGGTAGGAGTTGGTTTTATAGTTTTGCGGTAAGCAATGGAAAGTTACAGAAGTTATAGCTTAGGGTGGTTTTTTGCAAGGGAGGGAATTGTAGGGTCTGGAGTCACGAGGTTGACCAAGGACAGTTACAAATTCCAATGGCCTTATCAATTGGGGCTGGAATAAGAAACAATAGAAGAATGTCTCAGTTAGGTGCCACAGGGGTTGATTCTTCTTTCACTTTTCATGGTCTTCCAGTTATGTCAGGTTTTCTAATTCTAGAAGGCCCTCTAGAGGTGTATGTGCGGGTCACAGAGGTTACCATGCTGTTCACTGCACAGTCAGATCTTACAGAAGTGATGTCTGACCTGTCTTTGAAACTTTCTCATAGGTGTTCATGCATGCTTAAAGGATTGATCCATAGTTAAGAGAGGAGGTGTGTAGCAACGAGCACATGCGATGGTGTAATGTAATGCATGACCAAGAGAGCAGTCTCTTGAGTTAGTTTGCTGAGATTGAATCCCAGACATGCCATTTATTAGTTGTCTGCTTTGGGACAAATTTCTCCATGTCCCCATGCCTCAGTTTCTTATGTGTAAAACAGATAATCATTAGACTTCTCTCATCAGTTTGCTGTACTAAATGAGTACATATATGTAAAAGCACTTAGAATAGTTCCAGTTACATAAAAGGCACTCAGTAAGACTTTGCTTTTAAATGCATCATTTTAAGACTGCCCACAGAGTGTGCAACAGGAGGAGCTCTGCGTCCAGTTGATAGTGCTATCAGTTCTTTATCCAATTTCCAACTTACGTCTTTCCCACAGAAGTAGCCAGATCCTCCCCAGTCTGGGGAAAGGAACTGGCTTTTATAAAACTAATGAGGAACATTACAGGCTTGCATGATAAAAGAGGTCATTCTGTCCTTCCTTAGCATGTCTGTGTAGCACAATGTTATGTAGTTAGGAGGGTTGTTGGGCAAGCAGTTCTCACCATTTATTGGGTAATGACTCTATTTGGATCAGTGGGCTAAATGCTGGGGAGCTGGGGAGGAGTTGAGAAGAGTCAAAGAACACACACACTCGAAAACAAGTGGAGGCCAAAATCTCTGCCTTGGCTGACCCCCTTGCAATTCTGGTTTGTTTCTAGGGAGATAGAATATTCCCCCATGCAACGCATCTGAAAACTTAAACAGCTGTACTTACAATGCAGACCACATATTTGAGTGCAAAAAGGACATAAATTAAGAGCTGAATTTAATTTAGAGAAAGCTTGTCATGAGAAGTTGCTCTCTCAGGAAAGTGTGAAGGATGAAAGAATACAAATTGGTAAAGACGAGGAAAAGAGAGAAACCGTTGTTCAACAACCACCTATGCTTGAGATGCAGTGTCTCCTTTAGTTTTATCTGTAACCCTAAAGATGGGTAGAAATAATTACCTTCATGACTGCCTTATAATGATAGGAGACAGGAACTGTATGCATATTCACTAAAATAAATGCTTGGTGATGTCGTCCTTCATCAAACTCAGATATTTTACTATTACATCCTCCTTCATAAACAATTCTCTTTGTTGACTTAACATTGTGAGATCTATACATTTGAAGAGGAGAACTTCATTTTTATTTTATTTTATTTTTGAGACAGAGTCTCGCTCTGTTGCCCAGGTTGGAGTGCAGTGGCACAATCTCGGCTCACTGCAACCTCCACTTGCTAGGTTCAAATGGTTCTCCTGTCTCAGCCTTCTGAGTAGCTGGGACTATAGGCATGTGCCACCACACCTGGCTAATTTTTTTTTTTTTTTTTTTTTTTTTTTTTGTATTTTTAGTAGAGCTGGGGTTTCACCATATTGGCCAGGCTGATCTTCAACTCCTGACCTCAGGTGATCTGCCCGCCTCAGCCTCCCAAAGTGCTGGGATTACAGTCATGAGCCACCGTGCCAGCCCAGAGCTTTATTCTTTAAAAAGAGTTGCAGTGTGCAAGCTGGCCGTCCTACAGGCTGAGAAGCGTAGACTCTGGCAGAAACCGAAAGCTGGTACTTTGAAGGAGGAAGGGTGAGACAGGAATTTATGCTGCAATTGATAAGTATACACATTATAAGCATACATACTAAACAGGGTATATAGCAGGACTAAGAATAATCACAAAATTGGGTATGCAAGTATGAGTAGTAAGCAAACATGACTGTTATATACATCCCATTTTCACTTTGGGGTGGAGACAACATTTAAATGCATCAACATTAGGCTCTATATGTCAAAAGGTGAGGTGGAGGACACAAAGATATGCAATGCCCTATCCTGTACACCAGCCAGAACAAGTCCATGGTGCCTGGTCTCTTATCAGCAAGGTATGCTGGTCAATTGTGTTGAAACCACACAATGGGAGGGGAGCCTGGCTGTAATATCGGGCAGCTGGTTGAAATCAGTAGCAGAGCAAGTCTTTCTAAAGGACAAGAAGGAAAACCTAATGGTGGTTAGAGAAGGAGAAGGCAAAAGGAGGCAAGACTGACCTTCCATCCCATCCCAAATGACTCTGTATCAGTGGGCCAAATGCTGGGGGCTGGGGAAGAGTTGAGAAGACTAAGAAAACACACACTCTCAAAAACAAGTGGAGGCCAAAATCTCTGCCTTGGCTAGAAACTCTGTTTTTAAGCTTTCTCTGGGATCCTCTTGACCAAGAGGGTGTCTATGGAGTCAGTTGGAGAGCTGAACATTTTATTTTTATTTCTTATATTTAAATTCTATTGTTTCATGCATATAAAGATTATAGTATACATTTATTTATTTATTATTTATTATTTATTTATTTATTAATTTCTGAGACGGGGTCTCACTCTGTCATCCAAGCGGAAGTGCAGTGGTGCAATCATAGCTCGCTGCAACTTGATCTTCTGGGCTAAAGCCATCATCCTGCCTCATCCTCCTGAGTAGCTAAGACTACAGGCATGTGCCACCATATCTGACTAATTTTTTGACTTTTTAAAAGAGACAAGGTCTTTCTATGTTATCTAGGCTGGCTTTGAATTCCTGAGCTAAACTGATCCTCTTACCTTAGCCTCCCAAGTAGCTGGAATGACAGGCATGAGCCACTGCTCCTAGTTGATATTGTATTTAATTAAGAATATTTGAGCAGGCTGGGCACAGTGGCTCATACCTGTAAGCCCAGCACTTTGGGAGGCTGAGGTGGGTGTATCACCTGAGGTCAGGAATACGGTTTTCTGGCCAAGATGGCAAAACCCCACCTCTACTAAAAACAAACAAACAGACAAACAAAAAAACCCAAAACCTAAAACACAATTTTATATATATATATATATATATATATATATATATATATATATAATATAAAATTAACCAGGTGTGGTGGCATATACCTGTAATCTCAGCTGCTCAGGAGGCTGAGACATGAGAACACAAGAATTGCTTGAACCTGGGAGGCAGAGGTTGCAGTGAGCCGAGATTGCACCACTGCACTCCAGTCTGGGCAATACAGGGAGACTCTATCTCAAAAAGAAAATTCATCATATGCTGTAGATGATTAAAATAACCCATTGAGGTCCAGGCATTTCCAATCCTAAAGACTGGTAACACCTTATGTTGAATATATAAGGATACTTTCAGCTGCAAGTATCAGAATTCACAACTAAAATTTGCTTGAAAACCAATCAACCTAGTATCTTTACATAACAGCACGTACACAAGTAGACAGTTCTGAGATTGGGTGAGTCTTTAGTGTAACACTGTCATCAGAGACTCAGGTGCTTCCTGTTCTTTGCTCTTCTACCTTCAGGGTTTCATCAGTTTTTCCTCTCATGGTCATAGACAGCTGCAGGATTCAGGTGTCACATGCAAACACAATATTCCTCCCAAATGTAGGAGTGTGTCACATCCTAGAAACCCTTTTTAAATAGTGAGAAAAATATTTCCTAAAACGGTCATCCATACTGCTGCCCCCAAGAAGGATTCAGATCCCATTGGCCTAGGCTGGGTCATATATAACCATGGCCAAACTCAGTCCCTCAGAAGGAGAGTAGAATTATGATTGACTTAGCTACCAGTGATTCATAGTACATAGCAGGTTGAACCTCAGAGCAAAACTAGGGTTCTGGCAGGAAGGGAGAATTGGGAAGGAAGTGGCAAGAAATGGTGTCTGTCTCAGTGAACTGGCCAGACTAGGGAAACTTTACCTTTCTCTTTTCAAGTCCATTTGAAGTTGACTTCATATTTTAGCTTTCAGAAGGCACTCTATTTCTCCTGTTCTTGGGCCTGAGACCCTCTGTTGCCCATTTTTAGATTGATTCCATATGTCTTGGTTGTATTATCATGTTTAAAAAACTCTAAGGACGTTTACATGATAACATATTACCACCTCCTATTTGCAATGTACATTATAGTATAAACAAACCTTCTACATATAGAAATGAAGCTTCTACAACAGTTCACTGTTACTCAAAATAGTGTTGTGAAAAGACGAAGGCTCAGGTAAGTCAAGTGTCTCATCCCAAGTCAAACAGCTTTTAGGTTATTGCATTTGCTCTGTGATTCAGATCTTTTCACCCAATATTCTTTCCACTATGCTTTCCTAATTCTCAGAACTCTATGCATATTTGTTAGATAAATGAATGAACATTTAAAACCTGGGGAAGGGTGCGTTATCATTTCTGTAAACTTTTTTCAGAAGAGGTTGAGAAAATGTCAAGTATTATGACAAGTTGGCCACTGGGGGTCACTATTATTTCACAAAAGGAGAATTTGTTACTTAAAAAAAAAGAGCCGAATCCTATTTTAAAATCCAAGAGAAATGGTAATAGTAGTTGTTATATAATATTACTGACTTCCCAAGGCTTTGGGAATTACAACTATAGAAAGCTCATCCTTAGTGTGTTAACATTGGCCAAACATTCTGCTGAACTGACATAGTCAAATTTTTCTGTGACATTTCTGCTTATTTATCGTGTTTACAATGTACAGACAGTGGAAGTGTTAATGGATAAGGGTCTTTCCTCAAAGTTATCCTACCCTGTCCCCTCAGCCCCAACCCACATCGTTATATTCCAAGGAAGAACTATCAGTATTTCTTGTGAGTACAATTTGTGAGACATTTAGAACTCAAACCCTCTTTTTTTCCTGGACCATCCTTCCAATTTATTCACAGAGAATCTGAAATTTCACCATTAGCTCTTCATTCCTTTTTGCTAAGTTTATGTCACCATCTTGAGGTGCTTTGAAATGGCAGTTCCCAACTTGGTATTCTTCAAAATATAATGGTGTGAATCATTCCATAAATGGAAATAATTTTCTCAGTCAAGTCAATCGGGAAAATTCTGCAAACTACAGCCCCTACTTGGAGCTAGAAAACCACATTATCACTTTTAAAGAAGAGAAGTTCAACAGTTGGTATTCTTCTGGTTAACAAGCTGTTTCCAAATTTTTGATCAGAGGTCAATAATCTTTCTCTGTAAATAACCGGATAAGAAAATGTTTTCAGCTTTGTGGGTCATCTAGGGTCTCTGCTGGAATCACTCAAATTTGCCGATGTAGCGAGAAAGTGGCTTTGGACAACATGCAATCAGGGAATGTGGCTGTGCTCCAAGAAAACTTAGTTTATAGAAAACTTAGTTTATTTGACATTAATATAATTTTCACATCATAAAATATTATTTCCCTTTTGCTTTTCCCAAACCATTTAAAATCTAAAAACTCTCAGCCATATGATTTTTATACATCATAGCTCACAATCTCTACCAAAACAAGCAGTGGACAAGATTTGGGCTGTGGGGCAAAGTTTGCTGAATTTTTTTTTTTGTTGTTGTTGTTGTTGTTGTTGATGGGGTCTTGCTGTGTCGCCCAGGCTGGAGTGCAGTGGCACAGTTATAGCTAACTAGGACTTCCCCCTCCTGTGCCCAAGTGATCGTCGCACCACAGCCTCCCAAGCAGCTGGGACTACAGCTGTATGTGACCACGCCTGGCTAATTTTTGTGATTTTTTGGTAAAGACAGGATTTCACCATGTTGCCCAGGCTGATCTCCAACTTCTAGGTTCAAGTGATACACTCACCTTGGCCTCCCAAAGTGTTACCATTACAGATGTGAGCCACTGAGCCAGTTTGTCTTTCTTCTTTCTAATTTGTTCATGTAATATTTCAGCCATTGTCAAACACCAGTCCTTACTGATGTTTTTTTCAAACTCCCTACTGTTGCAATTCACAATTGTAATAATTTTCCAACAATCCTTGATTCCCACAGGTTCTACAGCTGTGATTCTAGAAACTCTGCCCCAAGTCATCAGCGATGGGGTAATCTGGCACCTTGTTAGAAATTCAACTTGTCAGGCCCCACCCAAGAACTACTGATCTGATTTGGCAATCTGTGTTTTCACAAGTCCTCCAGGGTATTCTGATGCATGCTAAAACTTGAAAAATCACTGTTAGATAGCTCCAATCAAAATTTTAACATACTATAAGGTAAGCAAAGGAAATAAAATGTCTGAAAACCATAATGGGTTATCTGGCTAAGGCAAATTAACTGTTGCAAAAATAAATATGGAAAGGAAGCCTGTAGGAAGGAAATGACTGAAGGAATTAGAAATCCACATTACAGGGGAAATGCTTGTTGGTAGACTGATAAATCTTAACCCAAGCATCATTATTGTATATTTGTATGAATCTAAACATATGTAACTTTGTATAAGGTGTCTTTGCAAAGTATCATTGTGAAACTTTACAGGTAATCTAAAAGTATGTCAACTCATAGAAAAACATAAAATAACACAATTAATTTTATCAATAATATGGTTTGGATCTCTGTCCTTGCCCAAATCTCATGTGAAATGGTAATCCCCAGTGTTGAAGGTGAGGCCTGGTGGAAGGTGATTGGATCATGGGCGTTATTTCTAATGGTTTAACACCATCCCCCCTTTGGTAGTATAGAATAAGTGAGTTCTCACAAGAGCTGGTTGTATAAAAGTGTGTGGCGTCTCCACCTCCCTCACTACTTCTTTCTGCTCTGGCTATGTTAGACGTGGCTTCTGCCCCTTTGCCTTCTGCCATGATTGAAAATTTCCTGTGGCTTCCCCAGGAGTTGAGCAGATGCCAGCATCATGCTTCCCGTGCAGCCTGTGGAACTGTGAGGCAATTAAGCCTCTTTTCTTTATAAATTACCCAGTCTCAGGTATTTTTTTATATCAAGGAGACAGTGGCCTAATATAGAAAATTAGCACTGAGGAGTGGGGCATTGCTAAAAAGACAACTGAAAATATGGAAGCGACTTTGAAACTGGGTGACAAGCAGAGGTTAGAAGAGTTTGGAGGGCTCAGAAGATGACAGGAAGCTAAGGGAAAATTTGGAACACCCTAGAGCAGGCATCCCCAAACTACGGCCCACAGGCCGCATGCGGCCCCCTGAGGCCATTTATCAGCACCTCCCCCCCCCCACCGCACTTCAGGAAGGAGCACCTCTTTCATTGGTGGTCAGTGAGAGGAGCACAGTATGTGGTGGCCCTCCAATGGTCTGAGGGACAATGAACTGGCCCCCTGTGTAAAAGTTTGGGGAAACCTGCCCTAGAGACTGGTTAAACGGTTGCGACTGAAATCCTGATAGTGATACAGACATTAAAGTCCTGTATAATGAGGTCTTGGACAGAGATGAGGAACTTATTGGGAACTTGATTAAGGATCACTTTTGCTATGCTTTAGCAAAAAAGCTTGTTTGAACTGTGCTCCTGCCCTAGGGATCTGTGGTACTTTAAACTGGAGAGTGATGATTTAGGGTATTTGGCAGAAAAAGCAGCAAAGTGTTCAAGGTGTGGCCTGGCTTCTTTTAACAACCTATGCTAATGTTTGCAAGCAAAGAAATGACCTAAAATTGGAACTTATATTTAGAGAGGAAGTGTATCGTAAATGTTTAGAAAATCTGTAGCCTGGCCATGTGGTAAAGAGAAAAGCCTATTATCTGGGGAGGAATCCAAGCAGGGTGCACAAATTTGGGTAACTAAAAGGAAAGCAAGTGCTGATAGCCAATACAGAAAAGGCCTCCAAGGAATTTCACAAACTTTTGTGTGGCAACCCCTCCCACTACAGGTCCAGAGACCTGGGAGAGAATAATGGTTTCATGGACCAGGTCCAGGGCCCCAGTGGCCTGCACGACCTCAGGACACTGTTCCTTGCATGCTAACTGTTCTGTCTCCAGCTGTGGTTCAAAGAGGCCCAGGTACATCTCAGGCTGCTACTCTAGAGGGTGAAAGCCGTGAGCCTTGGCAGCTTTGATGTGATGTTAAGCCTGTGGGTACACAGAGTGCAAGTGTTGAGGCTTGGGAGCCTCTACCTAGATTTCAGAGGATGTATGGAAAAGCATGATGTCCAGGCAGAAGCCTGCTTGAGGGGCACAGTCCTTATGGAGAACATCTACCAGGGCAGTGTAGAGGGAAAATGTGAGGTTGGAGGCCCAACACAGAGTCCTCAATGGGGTATTGCCTAGTGGAGCTGTATGAAGAGGGCCACTGTCCTCCAGACCCCAGAATGGTAGAGCCATTGACAGTTTGTACCACATGCCTGGAAAAGCCACTGGCATTCAATGCCAGCCCATGAGAGCAGCTGTGGAGGCTATAACCTGCAAAGCCACAGAGGCAGAACTGCCCAAGGACTTGGGAGCCCACTCCTTGCATCAGTGTGCCCTGGGTGTGAGATACGGAGTCAAAGGAGATTATTTTGGGTCTTTAAGATTTAATGACTGCCCTGCTTGGTTTGGACTTGCATGAGGCCTGCAGGCCCTTTCATTTGTCTGATTTCTCCCTTTTGGAATGGAAATACTTATCTAATACCTACACCTCATTGTATCTTGGAAGTAACTATGCTGTTTTTGATTTTACAGGTTCATAGAAGTGACTAGCCTTGTCTCAGATGAGACTTTGGACTTTTGAGTTAATGCTGGAATGAATTACAACTCTGGTGGGTACCTCTGGCAAAATGGCTGAATAGGAACACCTCCTGTCTGCAGCTCCCAGTGACATCAGTGCAGAAAGCAGATGAATTCTGCATTTCCAGCTGAGGTACCTGGTTCATCTGATTGGGACTGGTTAGACAGTGGGTGCAGCCCATGGAGGATGAACAGAAGCAAGGTGGGGCTTTCCCTCACCTGGGAAGCACAAGGGGTTGGAGAACTCCCTACCCTAGCCAAGAGAAGCCACGAGGGACTGTGCTCCGAGGAGCAGTGTTATCCAGCCCAGATACTATGCTTTTTGCATGGTCTTCGCAACTCACAGACCAGAAGATTCCCTCAGGTACCTATGACCTGGGTGAATTTTCTGGTCTGTGAGTTGTGAAGTTGTGTTTCAAGCACAAAACTGGATGGCCATTTGGACAAACACCAAGCTAGCTGCAGGAATTTTTTTTCTTACCCCAGTGGCATGTGAAACACCAGTGAGAGAGAACCATTCACTCCACTGGAAAGGGTGCTGAAGCCAGGGAGCCAAGGGATCCAGCTCAGCAGATCTCACCCCAACAAAGCCCCACAAGCTAAGATCTGCTGACTTGAAATTCTCACTGCCAGCACAGCAGTCTGAAGTCGACCTGGGATTCTGGAGCTTGGTGGGCAGAGGAGCATCAGCCATTACTGAAGTTTGAGTAGGTGGTGTAAACAAAACAGCCTGGAAATTCAAACCGGGTAGAGCCCACCACAGCTTGGCAAAGCTGCTGCAGCCAGACTGCTTCTCTAGATTCCTCCTCTCTGGGCAAAGCATCTCTGAAAGAAAGGCAGCAGCCCCAGTCAGGGTCTTATAGATAAAACTCTCATCTCCCTGGGACAGACCCCTGAGGGAAGGGGTAGTTGTGGGGACAACTTCAGCAGACTTAAATATTCCTACCTGCGAGCTCTGAAGAGAGCAGTGGATCTCTCAGCACAGCACTTGAGCTCTACAAAGAGGCAAGACTCATCTCCCTGGAACAGCTACCTGAGGGAAGGGGTAGCTGTGGGGGCAACTTCAGCAGACTTAAATATTCCTACCTGCCAGCCCTGAAGAGAGCAATGGATCTCCCAGCACAGCACTTGAGCTCTACAAAGAGGCAAGACTGCCTCCTCTAGTGGGTCCCTGACCCAAGTGCTTCCTAACTGGGAGATACCATCCAGCAGGGGCTGACAGACACCTTATATGGGAGTGCTCCGGCTGGCATCTGGCAGGTGCCCCTCTGGGACGAAGCTTCCAGAGGTAGGAGCAGGCAGTAATCTTTGCTGTTCTGCAGTTTTGCTGCTAATACTTAGGCAAACATGGTCTGGAGTGGACCTATAGCAAATGTCAGGAGACCCATAGAAAAGGGATGAAACTGTCTGAAGGAAAACTATCAAACAGAAAGCAATAGCATCAACATCAAGAAAAAAGATGTCCACACAAAAAACTCATCTGAAGATCACCAATATCAAAGACCAAAGGTAGATAAATACATGAAGATGAGGAAAAACCAACACAAAAAGGCTGAAAATTTCAAATACCAGAATGCCTCTTCTTCAAAGAATCACAACTCCTCACCAGGAAAAGAATCAAAGCTGGATAGAGAATAAGTTTGACAAACTGACAGAAGTAGGCTTCAGAACGTAGGTAATAACAAAATTCCCTGAGCTAAAGGAGCATGTTCTAACCCAATGTAAGGAAGCTAAGAACCTTGATAAAAGGTTACAGGAACTGCTAACTAGAATAACCAATTTAGAGAATAAAATAAATGACCTGATGAGGCTGAAAAACACAGAACAAGAACTTCATGAAGCATACACAAGTATCAATAGCTGAATTGATCAACCAAAAGAAAGGATATCAGAGATTGAAGATTAACTTAATGAAATAAAGCTTGAAGACAAGATTAGAGAATAAATAATGAAAAGGAATGAATAAAGCCTCCAAGGAATATGGGAATATGTGAAAAGACCAAACCTATGTTTGGTTGGTGTACCTGAAAGTGACAGGGAGAATGGAACCAAGTTGAAAAACACACTTCAGGATGTTATCCAGAAGATCACCCCCAACCTAGCAAGATAGGACAACATTCAAATTCAGTAAATGTTGAGAACACCATAAAGATACTCCTGGAGTAGAACAACCCCACCAAGACATATAATCAATTCACTGAGGTTGAAATAAAGGAAAATATATTAAGGCCAGCGAGAGAGAAAGGTTGGGTTACCCACAAAGGGAAGCCCATCAGACTAATAGCAGATCTCTCTACAGAAATCCTATAAGCCAGAAGAGAGTGGGGCCCAATATTCAACATTCTTAAAGAAAAGAATTTTCAACCCAGAATTTCATAATCAGCCAAACTAAGCTTCATAAGCAAAGAAGAAATAAAATCCTTTTCAGACAACCAAATGCTGAGGGATTTTGTCACCGCTAGTCCTGCCTGGCAAATTGGATAAAGAGTCAAGACCCATCCATGTGCTGTATTCAGGAGACCTATTGCATGTGCAAAGACTTATATAGGCTCAAAATACAAGGATGGAGGAATTTTACAAAGGAAATGAAAAGGACTCTGATAAAATTCAACATCCTTTCATGCTAAAAACACTTAATAAACAAGTTATTGATGAAACGTATCTCAAATTAGTAAGAGCCATTTATGACAAACCCACAGCCAATATCATATTGAATAGGCAAAACTGGAAGCATTCCCTTTGAAAACCGGTACAAGACAAGGATGCCCTCTCTCACCACTCCTATTCAATATAATATTGGAAATTCTGGCCAGGGCAATCATGCAAGAGAATGAAATAAAAGGTATTCAAATAGAAAGAGACAAAGTCAAATTGTCTCTGTTTGTAGATGACATGATTGTATACTTAGAAAATGCCATCAACTCAGCCCAAAATCTCAAGCGATAAGCAACTTCAGCAAAGTCTCAGGATACAAAGTCAAGGTGCAAAAATTACAAGCATGCCTATATACCAATAATAGACAAACAGAAATCCAAATCATGAGTGAACTTCCATTCACAATTACTACACAGAGAATAAAATATTTAGGAATACAATTTGCAAGGGATGTGAAGGACCTCTTCAAGTAGAACTACAAACCACTGCTCAAGGAAATAAGAGAGGACACAAATGAAAAAAAATTCCATGCTCATAGATAGGAAGAATCAATATCATGAAAACGGCTATACTGCCCAAAATTATTTATAGATTTAATACTATTCCCATCAAGCTACCATCAACTTTCTTCACAGAATTAGAAAAATTACTGTAAATTTTACATGAAATCAAAAAAGAGCCCATATAGCCAAGACAATCCTAAGCAAAAAGAACAAACCTGGAAGAATCACAGTATCTGACTTCAAACTATACTACAAGTCTACAGTAATCAAAATAGCTTGGTATTGGTCCCGAAACAGATACATAGACCAATGGAACACAACAGAGGCCTCAGAAATAACACCACATATATACAACCATCTGGTTTTTGACACACCTGACAAAAACAAGCAATGGGGAAAGGATTCCCTATTTAATAAATGGTGGGAAAACTGGCCAGCCATATGCCCAAAACTGAAACTGGACCCCTTCCTTACACCTTATACAAAAATTAACTCAAGATGAATTACAGACTTAAATGTAAAACCTAAGACCATGAAAATCCTAGAGGAAAACCCAGGCAATACGATTCAGGACATAGGAATGGGCAAAGACTTCATGACTAAAACACCAAAAGCAATGACAACAAAAGCCAAAATAGGCAAATAGGATTTAATTAAACTACTTAGCTTCTCTAAGGCAAAATAAACTATTAACAGAGTGAACAGGCAACCTATAGAATGGGAGAAAATTTTTGCAATCCATCCATCTGACAAAGGATTAATATCCAGAATCTACAAGGAACTTAAACAAAGTTACAAGAAAGAAACAAACAACCCCATCCAAAATTGGGTAGGCATATGAGCAGCCATTTCTCGAAAGAAGACATTTATGTGGCCAAAAAACATGAAAAAAGCTCATCATTGCTGGTTATTAAAGAAATGCAAATCAAAACCACAATGAGATATCATCTCACACCAGTTAGAATGGCGATCATTAAAAAGTCAGGAGACAACAGATGCTGGAGAGTGTGTGGAGAAATAGGAATGCCTTTACACTGTTGGTGGGAGTATAAATTAGACCAACCATTGTGGATGACAGTGTGGCTATTCCTCAAGGATCTAACCCAGTAATTCTATTACTGGGTGTATACCTAAAGGATTATAAATCATTCTACTATAAAGACACCTATACATGTATGTTTATTGCAGCCCTATTTATAATAGCAAAGACTTAGAACAAACCCAAATGCACATCAATGATAGACTAGATAAATAAAATATGGCACAAATATACCATGGAATGCTATGCAGTCATAGAAAAGGATGAGTTCATGTCCTTTGCAGGGACATGGATGAAGCTGGAAACCATCATTCTCAGCAAACTAACACAGGAACAGTAATCAAACATTGCATGTTTTCACTCATAAGTGGGAGTTGAGCAGTGAGAACACATGGACACAGTGAGGAGAACATTACACACCAGGGCCTGTCAGGTGGTGGGAGAATAGGGGAGGGACAGCATTAGGAGAAATACCTAATGTAGATGATAGATTGATAGGTGCAGCAAACTGTCATGTCATGTGTATACCTATGTAACAAACCTGCATGTTCTGCACATGTATCCTAGAACTTAAAGTATAATTTTAAAAAGTAAGTCTTTGGGGGACTATTGGGAAGGCATGATTGTACTTTGCAATGTAAGAAGGACATGAAATTTTGAGAGGCCAGGGGCAGAATATGGTTTGAATCTGTGTCCCTGCCAAAATCTTATTTTGAATTGTAATTCCTAGTGTTGGAAGTGGGTCCTGGCGGGAGGTGATTAGATCATGGGGGTGGTTTCTAATGGTTTGGCATCATCCCCTGTTGGTACTGTATAGTGTGTGAGTTCTCATAAGATCTGGCTCTTTAAAAGTGTGTGGGACACTCCCCGTTTTCTCTTCTTCCTGCTCTGTCCATGTAAGATGCATCTACTTTCCCTTTACTTTCTGCCATGATTGTAAGTTTCCTCAGGCCTCCCCATGAGCTGATCAGATGCCAGCATCATGTTTCTTGAACAACCTGAGGAACCATGAGCCAATTAAGTCTCTTTTATTTATAAATTGCCCAGTCTTGGTTATTTCTTTATAGCAGAGAACTGACAAATATAATAAATACGTAGCTATTTTTAGATAATTTTTATTAATAATTATAGTTTGGCAAACAATCAGAATAATCCTTAAGAAAGAGAAACAAAATACATGCTGAGAAACAGGAAAAGGTCCAAGCATCACAATAAAAAATAAATGTTTATTTTTTTTTCTTTTTTTTGTAGAAATGGAGTCTTGCTCAGTCACCCAGGCTAGAGCATAGTAGTACAATCTCTGCTCACTGAAACCTCTGAATCCTGGGTTCAAGCAATTCTCCTGTCCCAGCCTCCCGAGTAACTGGGATTACAGGTATGTGCACCATGCTCAGAATTTGTTTTGTATATTAGTAGAGATGGGGTTTCACTGTGTTACCCAGGCTGGTCTCAAACTTCTGAGCTCAGGCAATCAACCCGCCTCAGCCTCCCAAAGCACTAGGATTAGGGGTGTGAGCCACTGCATCCGGCCTCATGTTTAATTTTAAAGAAGGATGCCTGAAATGAGATTCATCTCCCTTTGGCTGATCTATTCAGGCTTGAGTTCATTTCAAGCTATTTTATTAAATTTAACTTTCCAGTTGTTTATTATTCTACTAATTTTCACCTTTTGGGTCTAGCTTTTTTGTTGTAATGTTTGGCATTCATTTTTTTTTTTTTTACATTTATGAAGGTAATTTTAATTCTGGTACCATTATAAGAACAATTTAGTCATGAGTCATTTAACTTATTTTTTTTTCTAATCTCTTTGACCTCAGAGGTCCTCACCTCCTAAAATTCCATGACTCTACAATTTCTGATGTGTGCTATAGCCTAGAAATCCCAAGAAGAAAAATAAAGGAAATGGATTAATTTATTCAAAAAAGCATTTTAAAAATAAGAATCCCAACATTAATATTTATCTTGCACTAAATTAAACATGAATCTAGATTTACGGATGGTTCACTGCTCGTATAATTAAGATAATGTTACAGAACTATGGAATCATGAGTCTGCAAATGAAAAGAAATGGAGATACTGAATCAAATTTAGAGTTAATGAGCCTTTTCAGAGTTGATCGTGTTAAACAACATATTCCATTATTATAAATATTTGTAATGGTTATAAGTCAGATAATATACAACATATTGGTGAATGCTCTTTGGGCCAAGTAGCTTGTAATTTCTCAGATATTTTGAGGAACCTTTTCATATGTACTCCATGTCTTGGGGCACCTGTAGATGATTTTTTATTGGGACATAAATCACCACATAATATTTGAAGGGCTGAAGTTTACCTCCAGATTTTCAGAGCTGTCAAAATCCATTTTTTTTACACAACAGATTAAAAGTAATAAAAAGTTTGTGTGATATAGTTCATATTCTGCTTAGAAAATGAAATCTATTCAAATTGTTTTTTCTGTCTCTGCAAAGGAGAGTCTATCATTAAAGCAGTCAAAATTCCTCTGGTTACTTTTTCTGAGATAGGATCATAACTTTCATTTCAACTTCTGAAATTATGGATCCATTACAGTGGAAGTCTTGGAGAGGCTACCATTCAGAGGTAGTAAAACGGTCAATAACAATCTCATTTTGGAATTGGCCACAGAAAGCAAATGGTAAATCACCTCATATGTCAACTGGCTTCAGTGTGTTCCAGAGAATAATTGAACATTCACTCTTTCAAGAACCTGGTGTTATGAGTGGGGTGTCAGAAGGACAGCAGTGTCTCCACTTTGACTATTTCCACCTGGTTGGATGAGTTTGTGTCCAAGACGTGAAGCACCAAGGCTAATTTTTAGTCCGCAACACATATTAATGCACAGTACATCCAAGGCCTGTGTTAGAAGCTGAGAACACAAAGAAGAATAAGATATAATCCTTCTTCAGGGAAATCACAGACTTCTGGACAAGAGAAGAATGCAAATCGTAATCACAATACAGCCATATTAACCTAATAATAAGAATATACACATTCTGTTTAGGAAACAAGGAGAAAGAGCTTCCAACATAGGGTGGCACAGAATGACTTGTAAAAGAAGGAGGCTTAGAAAATAAAGATTACTTTCCCCTCTTGAGCCCACACAGCATGGTCTATATTCCCAGTTAGTAGCAGAATCAGGACAGGACCCTCGTTCTTCTCATGCTTCCCTGAGCACTTTCCACTAACAGCCATGCCTCTTGGGAGAGATTATCCTTTACAGTGGTCTACATGAGTATTGAACCATATAGTGGATTCTCTTTATCTGTAAGTTACATAAAACCCGTTTGGGGTGTGTGTGTGTGTGTGTGTGTGTGTGTGCGTGTGTGTGCGTGCGCATGTGCAAATGTGCACAACCATGTGTATATGCGTCCATGACAGACAGAAAGAGAGAGAGAGAAAGCAGGGATTCTTACCACTTACTATTGAGCGAGCACAGAATGGCAGAACTGAATCCATTACCTCAGTCAGTCTTAGTTTCCCCTAAAGGACGCTTGAAGATATTCTCTAAGCACAGGGATGAATGCTACTTTTGAGTTCCCAATTCACCTCCAATTGAATGTACTGCAATGTATCCATAGCCCACATTACACACAATTTGTATGTAGACACATGTGCATATACATTTAGCATAACTGAACAGAACTGAACTTGACTAGTTGACATAGTCAAGTTCATATTTTGTAGATATTTAAGTGCTGTTAAGTTCCTCCCTTCCCATATTTTGGAGCCAGTGATTTTCTTCAGATTTCAAATACATCCCAAAGCCCCCCTGAAGAGCTTTTCATCGGTGGGCATTTTGCCTGTCACACCTAGGTGCTTCTTCTCATGTGAGCATCTAGGCATGCTTAGATTAAGTTAAAAATACTTACACTTCTATATGCTCTCTTATATATACTGTATATAATATATACATTTTATATATACTGTATATGTTATGTACATCTGTAATATACATAAGATCAATGTTTTGATTAGCTATTTCCACAATAATGCTCTCCAGAAAAGCACCACAAAATTTCAGTAGCACATACAATAGGCTTTTATTCTTCTCTTGTGAATTTGCTGGTCAGCTGGTGCTTCTCTGCTTCAGACTGTGGGGCAGCTGGCTGGCTCTGCTCAGTGTACTTCTCAGTCTTCTGGGACCATGAGCTAGCTGGGGCGTTTGCTTCTCATGATGCTGTCAGAGGTGCCAGAGGGCAAATGGAAACTAATGAGATCTCTTTAAGACCTGAACTTGGAACTGGCAGAGTCCTTTTTCATTAGCAAAAGCAAGGCACACAGCTAAGCCTAAAGTCAAAAGGCAGGGCAGTACACTCTTCACAACGAGACTCTGGCAAGAGCATGAATGTGGATGGGATGAAAAATTGGGACCAATAACTTATCTACTAAGTTATTATATGTCATTAGCGAAAGCAAGGCACACACCTAAGCCTAAAGTCAAAAGGCAGGGCAGTACACTCTTCACAACGAGACTCTGGCAAGAGCATGAATGTGGATGGGATGAAAAATTGGGACCAGTAACTTATCTACTAAGTTACCGCCCTTCCCTATACACATATTTTCCATGCTTAATAAGTGTTTTAAAATATTTTTGAGATATTATGGACTTACCAGTTGACCAGAAAACCTGTACCCTGTATGAGTTATGACCCAGCTGTACCCATACCAGCTGGTAAGCTAAGCACCCATGATACCTATTCACCTAGCAGAATTTCCGGAGTTGGAGATTTTTTTCCTCTAGGCTTTAAATAACAACACTCACTTGAGCATTAATTACACTTGGTTTGAAAGCTGAATTTAAGAAAACCAATATATTCATCTTACTTTAAAACAAAGTGCTACTGAAGACATGGTTTTCACGAGAGAGACTACCTCTACCAGCTCATTACCTTGAGGCATTCCAATGACTATTTCATTTGTATTAGACATCAGGTGCTTTGTCTGTAATGAGTCAGCCTTCTTTATAAGGCTTTCTCTTATTTTCAGTTAATCCTTGATGCCTTGATCAATTATCACCTGTTACATTTAGAACAGTAGTTTCTATACTCACTTTACAGTGGGTGTATTTTATAGAGTTTTGATAATGCATTTATTTTAATTATACATACACTGTATGTTTATTGAAAAAATTAGAAAACAGATCAGCAGAAGAGAAATGAGCATTGCATACTCTGCAAGTGTTATTTCAGACACTCCCCATAATAACCTGAAAGGTAGAGATGGCTTGGCCCATTTGACCGAAGAGGAAATTGAAGAACCGTGAGATAAAGGAGTTCACCTAAGTTGACATAGTTGGTAAATGGCTGTCAGGATCTTCTGGCTCTATAGCCAGTGCTTAAGTTTCAATTTGCTCTCTTGCACCTCTGCCAGCATCATGAGAAGCAAATGCCCCAGCTAGCTCATGGCCGTGGAGAAGACTGAGAACTATGCTGGGGAGAGCCAGCCAGCTGCCCTAGAGTTGGTTAAATAGTGTTTTTACAGTTTGGGCAAGCCCTTTACTTGGAACTCCATGGTGTCTTTATTTCTATCAATTTTAAATGAACACAAATAATAAATGCATTTTCAGTGTAAAAATTTAAACAATTTAGAGTAAAAAGTGAATATTTAGAGTAAAAAGCCAGAAGATCCTGACAGTTATTTACCAACTGTGTCAACTTAGGTGAACTCCTTGATCTCAGGGTTCCTCAATTTCCTCATTCCATTTTTTCTTCTCACAGCAACTGTTGTTATCAGTTTGGTGTGTATTTTCCCAGACCTTTTCTTATGATTTATAAATATAGTTTATGTGGATATGTTTCTACTTGTGTGTGAGAGTGTGTGTATATTTTACAGCAGAGGAATCGTATTATTGTACTTTTTTTTTTTTACAATTTGCATTTTTTACCTAACATTATATTTTGGAGACATTTCTGTGGTAAATTGTAGTTGACTTCAGTAGTCATTTCCCCATTCTTTATTAATAAAGGAATTATTATCTGGGCATATGCTACCCAAAATAAAGTTACATTTCCTGCTTTCCCTAACAGCTAGCTGTGGCCACTTGACTAAAGGCTAGGCAAAAAATGTGCATAAAGTGTCTAAGACAGCTCCAAGTTTCCTTCTTTAAGAAAGAGCTGGTGTGTGCTGTTTGAGCCTCTCTTTCTTTGTTCCTTCCTCTATTCTTCTGTCTGTAATGCAGATGACACCATCATCAACCACAGTGCTGGGACCAGCACACTAAGCAGTAAGACACAAACGCCCATGTTAATACCATGGAGTGCCATACCAGCTCTGCTTCACTTCCTTCTGCTTGACAGGGAAATGCATCTGAATTTTATTTAAGCCATGTTATTTTGAAGTTTTCTGTTACTTGCAAGTGATAATAATTCTAGGATCATAAAGGAGTTGCAGCAAATAGCAGAACCAGATCACCTGCTGTTGACTTGGCAGAAGTAGTTAGGTGGTGAAGAGTGAAGGATCAGATATTATTGGCTAGAAAGCTCATGACTTTGTTTGGCTCACTGGTCCCTACTCTGTCTTGAAAGGTAGACACAAACTGATAGAGGTTGCAGGGTCGAGGGAAAAGGAAGAGAAACTGGATGATATTCATGGAAGTACTTTTTGCTGTCTGCAGCAATGTCTCACTCAAGAGAGATGAACACAGGCCAGAAAATCTAGGGATAAAGATGGAATAGAATACAGCTCCATTAAATATTAAAAACACCCTTTTCTGCCTAGTATCTGCAATCTAAGTTGTCTGAGTGGTTACCTAGAATCCTGACCCCCAAATAAAGCAGTTGTAAGTATTGATTCTGCATCAGCCTTAGCAGGAGATAACTGTGCTCCAAGTCTTGCTAAAATCACCTGCTGCTAAGAGTTTCCTGTCAGACGATGGAAGCCAGCCCAGGGGCAAAAGATTCAGGTTAAACTGGTTGTTTTGAAGACCTCAAGGTGGCCAGTACCAAAATTGGAGAGAAGGAAAGGCAGAGTGCCTTCAGTGGGAATCAAAACATGAGAGTCTTCAGGCAGTATGGCTTAGTCTGGAGCCAGATTGCCAGCATTAAGCCCACTCACTGTGCAACCGTTAGGAAATTTCTTAATATCTCCACTCCTCACAAATTTATTGAGCTTCTATTATATTGCCAGGCACTGTTCTGTTCTTGGACTGGGGATAATATTGCAAACATAACAGTTTTGGAGGCTAGATGTTCTAGATCAAGTGGCCAGAATGATCAGGTTCTGGTGAAGTCTTGCAGATGCGGATTGCTAACTTCTTGTTGTATACTCTTGTGGCAGAGAGAAGAATGGAGAAGCAGCTCTCTTGTAACTCTATCTTTATTTTTTGAGACAGGGTCTCACTCTATCACCCAGGCTCAAGTGCAGAGGTGCGATCACAGCTCATTAGAATCTCAACCTCCCAGAATCAAGTGATTCTCTCATCTCTGCCTCTCAAGTAGCTGAGACTACAAGCACAAGTGCTCTCATGGTGGGCTATTTTTTAAATATTTTGTAGAGGCACAGGATTTCGCCATGTTGCCCACACTGGTCATGAACTCATGAGCTCAAGTGATCCACCTGCCACAGTCTCGCAAAGTTCTGAGACTATAGGCATGAGCCACCACACCCAGCCTCTTGTGATTCTTAAAAGGGCACTAATCCCATTCATGAGGACTTCAACCTTATAATATTATCTAATTCCAATTCCCTTCCAAAGGCCCAATTTCTCACTACTATCACCTTGGGAGATAATGTTTCAACATACGAATCCTGGGGCAATAGACATTCAGAGTTTAATACTGAGAAAAGCAAAATTTAAGTATATGGCTTGGTCCCTTGCAAAAAACAAACTTTGGAATATGAAATCTCAGAATTAGAAGAACTTTCTCATCTAGTCCTTAGTGGTATTGCTTTGTTACTTTTTTTAAATAAACAAACTAAAGTTTAACCGCTCATCTAATCATAAACCATAAAGCAAGTAACAAGAGCCTACCAACCAAAAAATGTCCAGGACCAGATGGGTTCACAGCTAAGTTCTACCGGAGGTACAAAGAGGAGCTGGTTCCTTTCCTTCTGAAACTATTATAAACAATACAAAAAGAGGGAATTCTCCCTAACTCATTTTATCAGGCCAACATCATCCTGATACCAAAACCCGGCAGAGACACGACTAAAAAGGAAAATTTCAGGCAATATCCATGATGAACATTGATGCAAAAATCCTCAATAAAATACCATCAAATTGAATCCAACAGCACATCAAATAGCTTATCCATCATGAGCAAATTGGCTTCATCCCTGGGATGCAAGCCTGATTCAATATATGCAAATCTATAAGCGTAATCCATCACATAAACAGAACTAAAGACAAACAACACATGATTATCTCAATAGATGCAGAGAGGACCTTCCACAAAATTCAACAGCCCTTTATGCTAAAAATTCTCAACAAACTAGGTATCGATGGAATGTATCTCAAAATAATAAAAGCTGTTTATGACAAACCCACAGTCAATATCATACTGAATGGGCAAAACCTGGAAACATTCCCTTTGAAAACTGGCACAAGACAAGGATGCCCTCTCTCACTATTCCTATTAACATAGTATTGTAAGTTCCTGCCAGGGCAATCAGGCAAGAAAAAGAAATAAATGGTATTCAATTAGGAAAAGAGGAAGTCAAATTGTCTCTATTTGCAGATGACATGATTGTATATTTAGAAAACCCCATCGTCTCTGCCCCTTAAATCTCCTTAAGCTGATAAGCAACTTCAGCAAAGTCTAGGATACAAAACCAATGTGCAAAAATCACAAGCATTCCTATACACCAATAACAGACAAACAGAGAGCCAAATAATGAACGACCTCTCATTCACAATTGCTGCAAAGAGAGAATAAAATACAACTAACAAAGGATGTGAAGAACCTCTTCAACGAGAAGTACAAACCACTGCTCAAGGAAATAAGAGAGCACGCAAACAGATGGAAAAACATTATAAATCATTCTATTATAAAGAGATATGCACACGTATGTTCATTGCAACACTGTTTACAATAGCAAAGACTTGGAACCAACCGAAATGCTCATCAATGATAGACTGGATAAAGAAAATGTGGCACATATACACCATGGAATACTATGTAGCCATAAAAAAGGATGAGTTCATGTCCTTTGCAGGGATGTAGATGAAGCTGGAAATCATCATTCTCAGCAAACTGACACAAGAACAGAACCAAACACTGCATGTTCTCACTCATAAGTGGGTGTTGAACAATGAGAACACATGGACACAGCGAGGGGAACATAATATACTGGGGCCTGTTGGAAGTTGGGGGAGCTAGGGGAGGTATAACATTAGGAGAAATACCTAATGTAGATGATGTGGGGGATGGATGCAACGAACCACCATGGCACGTGTATGCCTATGTAACGAACCTGCACATTCTGCACATGTACCTCAGAACTTAAAGTATTTAAAAAATTTGATTAAAAACACCCTTCACCACACAACTATGAATGATATTTTTAGTATCTTCAGAAATCTAATTTATAAATATTTCCTTGTCTTTTACCTTCATAACAGGCAAAGTAACTCATTTGGTGCTTTGTATTCTCAAAATTTTATGTCACCATCTCAAAGCTTCTTAGTCTTTCAAGTTTTCTCCACTGAGCATGGTCATGTCTACTGGTTTCATTTTAATTTGTCAAAGATTAATAAAAAATTAAAATATAAAATATGAATTCTACAATATCAATTTACAGTTACATATGGAATTAGGAATACAGGTATTGATCGACTTCCGACCTATGCAACATACGACCATTCGACTTTATGACCACAATCGCTAGCCACGACTGCTCCGCGTCTGGCAGCGCAAACGTTGCCCAGCTGGGCATATGACAGTGCGGACCAGCTTCCGGCAGCACTACCATTTTTTACACCTGTATTTTGTATTTTTGTATGTACCTGTATTGTGTAATTTTGTATGTTTTGCAAATATTAAACCAGTTGTACTGGTAATGCAGTGTTTTACTTAAACCTGATGAATGTAAAAATAAGAAACAAAATGGTGTAGAGATGATACAAATGGCATAAAATGAACAAAGAAAATTATGACATATAACAATAATGAAAGAAAATTATGATAAAATATGACTTAAAGATTTTTATAACATCATTTCACAGTACTGTACATATAGCCTACTCAACTTACGATCAAATCGTGTTACGACTGGTCTGTCGGAACCAATCGTGGTCGTAAGTTGAGCACCAGCTGTATCACAAAAGGGATAATATGGACCTTTGAAGTGCACACTCCTATGAAAAGGAAGATTACAATGCTCACTTTAAGTGGGTTTCTGGCTGGCCATGGTGGTTCACACCTGCAATCCTAGCACATTGGGGGGGCCGAGGTGGGCAGATCACATGAAGTCAGGAGTTCAAGACCAACCTGACCACCATGGAGAAATCCCATCTCTACTAAAAATACAAAAATTAGCCAGGCATGGTGGCACATGCCTATAATCCCAGCTACTCAGAAGGCTGAGGCAGGAGAACCATTTGAACCCAGGAGGCAAAGTTTGCAGTGAGAGGATCCCTTGAGTTCTAGGCTACAGTGAGCAGTAATCATATTACTGTACTCTAGCCCTGGTAACAGTGAGACCTTATCTCTAAAACAAAATGTGTTTCCGATTCCTTTCAGTGAACCCAATATAGAGACGGGAAAGCGTAGTCCTGGGTCTTTGCTGCTCCATTCTGCTACATCCTAAACCCAAGTTCATGTTTCTACTGAGGATAGATGGGTTTGCAGCATGCCAGAATTACAGATTAGGTACACTGGTGTAGAATGTAAATTTGATTCTCCTTCTCAACATGTTAGATACTTGAAAATGCATGGCATTATTGATTCTTTCTTTCTCTCTCTCCCTCAGTGTAGCCTGCAATGTACATTAATATCAGCCCTGAAACGATGGCATAGAGCATTTTATTATCCTGGAATGTCAAACTTTCCTAGCAAGAGAATTTTTCTTAAGGAGAATTTCCACAATCCAGGTGCATGTACTGACATTCTCTTTCCTGGGTATATTATTTTTCACACTCAGTTCTTGTTCTGTTTTTTCTGACATTATAGAAGAAAACTGATGGAATAGAATAAATTAAGAGCCCTGGTGCTTTATCATCTTAACTGTTCAGCTCATTTAGTTGATACCTAGGGGAGGCCAGGAGGTGCTCACTGATAACTAACTCCTTTAGAGAAAAGGGCTTTCTGTTTGTATTTGTTTACTTTTATGTTCTATTTACCATAAATAATCTCATTCTGCTATGGTGCTGCATAAATAATAAACCCAATAGCAAATACAGTAATTAAAGTTTTGGGGGAAATGATAGCTTTACACTTTACAAATTAAACCACGACGTTTGGTCTCAAAATATCTGTAAAACGGACAAATAAGGTCAGTTTCATTAGCAGGAAGTAAGCTAAAAATTTCTAGATTTCTTTAAACCCTCTATTGATAAAAGAACTTAGGAAAGTTGTAGAAATTCTCTTTTTGGAGTTGTCTGAAAAAGGATTTCTTTCTTTTAGGAGGATAAGGACTGAACCTTAGACAGAATGTTTTCTCAATTTCTGTTGCAACCTCTGTGTGTGTGTGTGTGTGTGTGTGTGTGTGTGTGTGCACGCGCATGTGTGCACATGCTATTTTCTCTAATTATAGATCAGAATTTCTCTAATTCTCTTCAATTAACAATGCTGGCATAATAGAGTCTTTTTACCTGACTTGTGATTCAAAGCTATATCAAGGTTGAAATAATAATTGTGTAGATAAGTAGGAAAGAGTAATCTAGGTGATTAAGATTCAAAGAAGTTGATTTTCCTGTACATTTTCTTTATTATTTTTTCCATGTGAGAGGTATGTTAGGAAGGATAGGTTTTGAAAGAATTTTAGGGCAAAGAGTGGGTGCTACTTCTCAATTGCTAAAAATTATCAGCTAAGATACTCACTTTTCCTTCACATACTGTCTTTAGCTTAAAGAAAACAAGTTCCTTGGGGCCAGTAGGGGAGCAGGAGGTGGGCAGAATGGAGACACAGCCTTGAAATGGCACTGACAAGGGCCAGGGCAAATGGGATCTATGTGGTTGCTAGTTTATGTTATCCAACTTCTTCTTCTTCTTTTTTTTTTAGACGGAGTTTCGCTCTTGTTGCCCAGGCTGGAGCGCAATGGCGCGATCTCGGCTCACCGCAACCTCCGCCTCCTGGGTTCGGGCAATTCTCCTGCCTCAGCCTCCTGAGTAGCTGGGATTACAGGCACGTGCCACCATGCCCAGCTAATTTTTTGTATTTTTTTTAGTAGAGACGGGGTTTCACCATGTTGACCAGGATGGCCTCGATCTCTTGACCTCGTGATTCACCCGCCTCCCAAAGTGCTGGGATTACAGGCTTGAGCCACCGCGCCCGGCTATGTTATCCAACTTCTTAATGCCAAGTATAATGTTGTTCATGTTGAATGATGTATTTTTGCATCAGTGGAGGTATTCCTGCAAAGCTGAGTGTGTCTAGAATACGTATTCCTCCCACCTGGAATGCTGACTCTTCACTTGACTAACACCTAATTAATCTTACTGTCTAAGCTCAATTCAACTTTCTCTAGGAAAGCTTACGTGACTCCTAAATCTGAATTAGGATCCAGTGACATTTTTTCTCTCTTAGGACTCTGTTTCTTTCCTCCAGAGAGATATATGTATAGAAATATATGTAAATGAGTAAGAATATAATGCATCATTATATATTAAGATCTCTTATTTGTTAAGTTTCTCTCCTATGTTCAACATGCTTTAGCTGGGCAAGCACCATATCTCAAGAGTGTAGCACCTGCTAGTTGATTGGTAGGTAGTCAATCGGTATTTCCTGAGTTAATAAATCTGTAAATATGTCCTCACTTTCTCCTACTAGAATTTGTGAGATTCTTTGACTTCATTTCTAATCAACTTTCTATTGGCATTATTCCTTAGCAGTTGAGGTTGCATTTCATACTTCGTTCATTGCCAAAGGAATTTAATATTCAAAGGAGTTCAATAGTAATTTGTTTTGTAAAGAAAGGGTCATTTGATTGCATAAATATTCTGTATTCTTTTGAATGTAAAATCTATTTTCTCACAAATACTCTCTGGTTTTTGGGTTTTGCACTGCCAGGACAGTGTCCTTTCATAACTGCTTAAACCAATTCATATTTCCATAAAAGACACTTTCATCTTCTGTCACTCCCACAACACAATTTAATGAGATTTGGGGAGATTTTTTTCCTGATTTGTTTCCTTTTTGCCTCTGGATGGCCACAGACAGAAATTTGGTTAAGGGAAAGCTCTAGATAAGCAATAGCTATCAGGTGTGAGCCCTCTTGCTGTTCAATCCTTATGCAATACCATGCTGCAGGGGAAAGATTAGACAGATTAATTAGTACTAATTACTGTGGAGTCAGAAGATTCTCTCTTAGTAAGGCAAAACATAATAAAACATCACATAGCTGGCTTTGCTGGTCAGAAAAATGGGACTTCACACCCCAGATGCGTGCTCTTGTATTCTCTACCCTGGGAAACAAAACTAAGCTAAATAAACAAACCAAGAAACCTTTACTTGGCTCTCCTGTTACCTTTGGTAACCATCCAATTAGCCATTTCTCCTTTTGTTCACAGCATCTCAAATAATACAGTATCTATTTGGAATGTATTCTTTTCCAAATAACAGACTGTTTCACTGATTGTTGTTTAAACTGGAGATGATTTTTCTCACATAACAAGAAACCTGGAGGTGGTTGTTTGCTGATGTTTATTCAGTGGCTTACAAAGTAAGGTCTTGGAGTTGGTGTATCTGATTCTCATGGTTCTTCCCACATGGCTGACAGAGCACTAGCAGTTCCTAGCAGCCTATTCTCACACACCCATGTTCATGTTCAGATAGCAGAAGAAGCAAGCAGGGAGCTCACACTTTATTCCCTTCCCCTTTATTCAGGAAAAAGGAACATCCCTTACAGGAGTCCCAGCTTCCTTTGCCTCCTCTTATGTTTCATTGGCCAGAACTGGGTTTCATGGCTACACCAGCTAAAAAAAAAAAAAAAAAAATAACTAATAGGTTTTCCAACCCTTCTGTCTGTAGGTGAGAGAGAATGGATAAGGGAATTGGAGATGTTTTTTGAATAGGTACAAAATGGTCTGCAGTAGATTCTGATCTGGAACTCTGCTTAGTCTTTTGCAATTTCATTTATTATAGTATCAAAACTGTATTCTTGGTAGTGACATTCTCCTCTAACTTTAAGATATTCATTTTCTCTGTTTGGTACCATACTCCTCATCTGAATTTCCTAAAATGAATGGCACACAATGAACAAATCACGCATATATATGGTACCTTAAGCAGATAAGCAGAACATGGGCTATTTTCAAAAGACTACATCTTTCTTTCTATTTTCAAATACTTTTTCTCCCCATTTCCCTACTAGGATGTTGTTTTCCTTTTTCCATGGACCTTTCTCAGGTACTGCAATTCCTAGAGTAATAAATGTAGATGTTAACACTAGGCTACAGTATTTTTTAATTTATATGTAAAGCAAGATTAAGTAATTTCATAATTTGAGATATTCAAGGGAATCATTGTGGTAGTTTTTTTATATTTGTTATTCTTTGAAAAGATGATGAGATAGAAAGTTCCCAGCTTATCTAAATTACATACTTAAATAAAAATCTGTCCATGTTAGAGATGTTATCATATGCTAGTAATTCTTCACTCAATCACAGTCTTTTGGGGTTTATTCATCAACTCATAGCACATAATCTATTACTGACTTTCTACTTATGGTACCTGAAATCATCCAGTGCCCCCTGATGGGCAAGTCGATTCACATTCATTTCACTAAGAATGGAAAGAAAAAAATGGGCAAATGTTCTTGGTAATGGTTGAAATTTCAGTATATGATGTATAAAGTTATCTAATATGTTAGCCTTTCACATGAAAGAAAGAAAATAGAATCTGTATAATATTCCTATAATTGCAGCTAGCTGAATAAATTGATTGACCTGAACTACTTAAAGTTTTTCATCTGTATATAATTAATAATAAGTGCATTCTGAAAGCTGAGCAATTTTTTTTTGAAATTCATTTATTTGATAGTCTTCATTTAACCTCTTTGAAAATACCCTGCAGCTCTGCTTTTCGTTTGCTTCTTTGGGCACAAGCAATCACTCATGCACAGAAATTCTTACTAACTTCCTCAGTGACACTCTCTCTTTTGTATACAAATGCTCTCTCTAATTTTTTGCTATCATCAAATGTCCATGCTATATCATCTACAAATATGAAGAATGTGCTCATTTAAACAGAGTTTAGCGTTCAAATAAAATACACAGTGAAGTTCATCTGACACCTATTTAATGATGTGCATAATTGTTATTGAGCTGCATGGTAATTGGGCATAAATGGTGAGCCACTCATGTCATAGCAATGGAAAATATATTTATACAGACAGACCCAGCATTTTCATATTCAACAGTGGGAAGTAATTGGAAGTGGGGGGAATGAGAATGGGGATGTAGCTTGACTAGTTATTTGTTACCTTCTAGCTCTATCAGCTCCAACTTAAGGAGAGGTATCTGGAATCTCCAGGTCTTTACTATATTGATTTTCCCAGGATTTAGATGGACAAATACGAACTTGGGCTTCTGAAGCACTTAGATATGGATTTTACATGTTGATTATTTTAAAAGAAAAGAAACTCATTCAAGTTGTCTGACTCAGTCAGACAACTGTTGATAGAAAACTTTTCCACATATAATTTTTTTGGAGTAAGACCCCAAGAAGCAGTGGCTCATTTGGTCATGTGTAGAGAAGTCAGAGTTCTTCAAAGGGCTACATATTCCCAGTTAGGATGTGGAAGGCACTTCATAAGCTTTAGTGATTATGGAGGTAGACCTCTTACTATTGACTTAGTAGGTATAGTAGGCAGAATTCTAAGAATGTCCGCAATTATCCCCATGATTCCTTCCCCACTGATATATATGCTTTATACAATCCTCTTCCCTTGACTGAGAGAAAAACCTATGAATATAATATAATATAATATTATTTCTGCAATAAGGTTGCAGTCTGAGGTAAAAGTGAGAGAATTTTTCAGATTTAATTTCTAATCAGTTGATTTTTAAAAATTTCCTCAAGGTTTTATTTTATTTTGATTTTCATTATGCTTTAAGTTCTAGGATACATGTGCAGAATGTGCAAGTTTGTTACATAGGTATATGTGTGCCATGGTAGTTTGATGGGTGCATCAACCTGTCATCTAGGTTTTAAGTCCCACATGTATTAGGTATTTCTCCTAATGCTATCCCTCCCCTAGTCCCCCACCCCCTGGCAGGCCCTGGTGTGTAATGTTCCCCTTACTGTGTCCAAGCGTTCTCATTGTTCAACTTCCACTTATGAGTGAGAACATGTGATATTTGGTTTTCTGTTCCTGTGTTAGTTTGCTGAGAATGATGGTTTCCAGCTTTATCCACATCCCTGCAAAGGACGTGAACTCATCCTTTTTTTATGTTTGCATAGTATTTCATGGTTTATATGTGCCACATTTTCTTTATCCAGTCTACCATTGATGGGTATTTGGGTTGGTTCAAAGTCTTTGCTATTGTAAATAGTACTGCAATACATATACATGTGCATGTGTCTTTATAGTAGAATAATTTATACTTCTTTGGGTATATACCCAGTAATGGGGTTGCTGGATAAAATAGCATTCCTAGTTCTAGATCCTCAAGGCATCACCACACTGTCTTCCACAATGCCTGAACTAATTTACACTCCAACCAACAGCATAAAAGCATTCCTATTCTCCACATCCTCTCCAGCATAGGTTGTTTCCTGACTTTCTAATGCTTGCCATTCTAACTGGCGTAAGATGGTAGGTATCTCATTGTGGTTTTGATTTGCATTTCTGTAATGACCAACAATGATGAGCTTTTTTTTCATATGTTTGTTGGCTGCGTAAATGTCATATATTTCACTCACTTTCGGATGGGGTTGTTTTTTCCTTATAAATTGTTTAAGTTCCTTGTAGATTCTGGATATTAAACCTTTGTCAGATAGATAGATTGCAAAAATTTTCTCCTACATTGTAGGTTGCCAGTTCATTCTGATGATAGTTTCTTTGCTATCCAATTTTGGATTTTGTTGCCAGTGCTTTTGGTGTTTTAGTCATGACATCTTTGCCCATGCTTAGGTCCCGAATGTTATTGTCTAAGTTTTCTTCTAGGGTTTTTATGGTTTTATGTCATATGTTTAAGGCTTTAATTCATCTTGAGTTAATTTTTGTATAAAGTTTAAGGAAGGGATCCAGTTTCAGTTTTCTACATATGGTTAGCCAGTTCTCCCAACACCACTTATTAAATAGGAAATCCTTTCCCTGTTGTTTATTTTTGTCAGGTTTGTTAAAGATCAGATGGTTGTAGATGTGTGGTGTTATTTCTGAGGACTCTGTTGTGTTTCATTGATCTATATATCTGTTTTGGTACAAGTACCATGCTGTTTTGGTTACTGTAGTTTTGTAACATAGTGTGAAGTCAGGTAGTGTGATAACTCAAGTGTTGTTCTTTTTGCTTAGAATTGTTTTGGCTATACAGGCTCTTTTTCAGTTCCATATGAAATTTAAATTATCTGTCTTTAATTCTGGGAAGAAAGTCAATGATAGTTTGATATGACTGGCATAGAATCTATAAATTACTTTAAGCAGTATGGCAATTTTTATGATATGGATTCTTCCTATCCATGAGCATGGAATGTTTTTAAATTTGTGTCCTCTCTTATTTCATTGAGCAGTGGTTTGTAGTTCTCCTTGAAGAGGCCATTTGCATCCCTTTAAGTTGTATTTTTAGGAATTTTATTCATTTTGTAGCAATTGTGAATGAGAATTCACCCAAGATATGACTGTCTGTCTATTATTGGTGTATGGGAATACTTGTGATTTTTGCACATTGATTTTATATCCTGAGACTTTGCTGAAGTTGCTTATCAGCTTAAAGAGTTTTTGGGTTGAGATGATGGGGTTTTCTAAATACATAATCATGTCATCTGCAAAAAGAGACAATTTGACTTTCTGTTTTCCTATTTGAATACACTTTATTTCTTTCTCTTGCCTGATTGCCCTGGCCAGAACTTCCAATACTGTGTTGAATAGGCATGGTGAGAGAGGGTATCCTTGTCTTGTGCTTGTTTTCAAAGGGAATGCGTCTAGCTTTTGCCCATTTAGTATGATATTGGTTGTGGGTTTGTCATAAATAGCTCTTATTATTTTAAGATATGTTCCATTAATAACTAGTTTATTGAGTGTTGTTAACATGAAGGGGTGCTGAATTTTATCAAAGGCCCTTTCTGCCTCTATTGAAATAATCAAGTGGTTTTTGTCATTGGTTCTGCTTTTTGATATACTGCTTGATTTGTTTTGCCAGTGTTTTATTGAAGATTTTCACATCAATGTTCATCAAGGATATTGGCCTGAAGTTTTCTTTTTTTGTTATGTCTTTGCCAGGTTTTGGTATCAGGATGATCATAAAATGAATTAGGGAGGATTCCCTCATTTTCTATTGTTTGAAATTGTTTCAGAAGAAATGGTATTAGCTCCTCTTTGTACCTCTGTTAGAATTCAGCTGTGAATCCGTCTGGTCCTTGGCTTACTTTAGTTGGTAGGCTATTAATTACTGCCTCAATTTCAGTACTTGTTATTGGTCTATTCAGGGATTCAACTTCTTCCTAGTTTAGTCTTGGGAGGGTGTATGTGCCTAGGAATTTATCTATTTCTTCTAGATTTTCTAGTTTATTTGCGTAGAGGTGTTTATAGCATTCTCTGATGGTAGTTTGTGTTTCTGTGGGATCAATGGTGATATCCCCTTTATCATTTTTATGTGTCTATTTGATTCTTCTCTCTCTTTTTTAAAATTAGTCTGGCCAACGGTCTATTTTGTTAACCTTTTCAAAAAAGATTCATTAATCTTTTGAAGAGTTTTTTTATGTCTCTATCTTCTTCAGTTCTGCTCTGATCTTTGTTATTTCTTCTGCTAGATTTTGCATTTCTTTGCTCCTGCTTCTCTAGTTCTTTTAATTGTGATGTTAGGGTGTTGATATTAGATCTTTCCCATTTTCTGATGTGGACCTTTAGTGTTATAAATTTCTCTGTGAACACTGCTTTAGTTGTGTCCCAGAGATTCAGACAAATTGTGTCTTTGTTCCCGTTGGTTTCAAAGAGCTTATTTACTTTTGCCTTACTTTCGGTATTTACCCAGTAGTCATTCAGGAACAAGTTGTTCAGTTTTCATATAGTTGTGTGGTTTTGAGTGCATTTCTTAATCCTGAGTTCTAATTTGATTGCACTGTGGTCTGGGAGGTTCTTTATTATTTTCATTCTTTTGCATTTGCAGAGGCATGTTTTACTTCCAATTATGTGGCCAATTTTAGAATAAGTAAATGTGCCATGTGGTGCTGAAAAGAATGTATATTCTGTTGATTTGGGGTGGAGAGTTTCATAGATGTCTGTTAGGTCTGCTTTGTCCAGAGCTGAGTTCAAGTTCTGACTATCCTAATTAATTTTCTGTCTTGTTGAGCTGTCTAATATTGATAGTGATGTATTAAAGTCTCTCACTATTATTGTGTTTGTGTCTAAGTCTCTTTGTAGGTCTCTAAGAACTTGTGTTATGAATCTGGGTGCTCTAGTATTGGGTGAATATATATTTATGATAGTTAGCTCTTCTTGTTGCTTTGATCCCTTTACCATTATATAATGCCCTTCCTTTTCTTTTTTGATATTTGTTGGTTTAAAGTCTTTTATTAGAGACCAGAATTGCAAGCTCTGCTTTTTTTTTTTTGCTTTCCATTTGGTTGGTAGGTATTCCTTCATCTCTTTATTTTTAGCCTCTGTGTGTTTTTGCACTTGAGATGGGTCTCCTGAATACAGCACATCAATGAATCTTGACTCTTTATCCAATTTGCTAGTCTGTGTCTTTTAATTGGGGCATTTAGCCCATTTACATTTAAGGTTAATATTGTTATGTGTGAATTTGATCCTGTCATCATGATGATAGCTGGTTATTTTACACCAGGTGACCCCAAACTTTTTACACAGGGGGCCAGTTCACTGTCCCTCAGACCGTTGGAGGGCTGCCGCATACTGTGCTCCTCTCACTGACCGCCAACGAAAGAGGTGCCCCTTCCTGAAGTGCAGCAAGGGGCAGGATAAATGGCCTCAGGCGGCCACATGTGGCCTGTGGGCCGTAGTTTGGGGACGCCTGTTTTACACATTAGTTGATGTTGTTTCTTCATAGTGTCACTGGTCTTTATATTTTGGTATATTTTTGCAGTGATTGGTACTAGTTTTTTTCTTACCATATTTAGTGCTTTCTTCAGGAGCTCTTGAAAGGCAGGCCTGGTGGTAACAAAATCCTTCAGCATTTGCTTGTCTGGAAAGGATTTTATTTCTTCTTTGATTATGAAGCTTAGTTTGGCTGGATATGAAATTCTGGGTTGAAAATTCTTTTCTTAAAGAATGTTTAATATTGGCCCCCACATTCTTGTGGCTTGCAGGGTTTCTGCATAGAGATCCACTTTTAGTTTGGTGGGATTCCCTTTGTACGTAGCCTCACTTTTCTCTCTGGCTGCCCTTAACGTTTTTTCCTTGGTTTCAACCTTGATTAATCTGACAATTTTGTGTCTTGGGGTTACTCTTCTTGAGGAGTATCTTTGTGGTGTTCTATTTCCTGAATTTGAATGTTGATCTGTCTTGCTAGATTGGGAAAGTTTTCCTAGATAATGTCCTGAAGAATGTTTTCCAACTTGATTCCATTCTCCTTGTCACTTTCAGGTACACCAATCAAACATAGGTTTGATCTTTTCACATAATCCCATATTTCTTGGAGGCTTTGTTCCTTTTTGTTCTTTTTTCTCTAATTTTGTCTTCCAGCTTTATTTCATTAAGTTCATTTTCAATCTATGATATCCTTTCTTTCACTTGATCGATTCAGCTATTGATACTTGTGTATGCTTCCTGAAGTTCTTGTGCTGTGATTTTTAGATCCAACAGCTCATTTCTGTTCTTTTCTAAACTGGTTACTCTAGTTAGCAGTTCCTGTAACATTTTACCAATGTTCATAGCTTTCTTGCATTGGGTTAGAACATGCTCCGTTAGCTCAGAGGATTTTATTACCCACCTTCTGAAGCCTAATTCTCTCGATTCATCAAACTCATTCCCTGTCCAATTTTGTTCCCTTGCTGGCAAGGAGCTGTCATCCTTTGGAGGAGAAGAGGCATTCTGGGTTTTGGAATTTTCAGGCTTTTTGCATTTTGTTTTCTTCTTCGTGGATTTATCTGCATTTGGTCTTTGATGCTGATGATCTTTGGATAGGGTTTTTATGTGGACACCCCTTTTTGTTGATGTTGATGTTATTTCTTTCTGTTTGTTAGTTTTCCTTCTAACAGTCAGGCCCCTCTTCTGCAGGTCTGCTGGAGTTTGCTGGAGGTTTACTTCAGACCCTGTTTGCCTGGGGATCACCAGTGCAGGTTGCAGAACAGCAGAAGACTGCCTGTTCTTTCCTCTTGAATCTTTGTTCTAGAGGGGCACCCGCAGATGCCAGTTGGAGCTCTCTGGTATCAGTTGTATGTCAAACCTTGTTGGGAGGTGTCTTCCAGTCAGGAGGCATGGGGGTCAGGGACCCACTTGGGGAGGCAGTCTATTCCATAGCAGAGCTCAAGCACCATGTTGGGAGATCCATTGCTCTCTTCAAAGCTGGAAGGCAGGAATGTTTAAGTCTTTTGAAGCTGTACTCACAGGTGCCTTTCCCCCTAGGTGTTCTCTCCAAGGGAGATGGGAGTTTTATCTATAAGCCCCTGACTGGGGCTGCTGCCTTTCTTTCAGAGATGTCCTGCCCAGAGAGGATGAATCTAGAGAGGCAGTCTGGTCATAGTGGCTTTACCACGCTGTGATGGGTTCCACCCAGTCCAAACTTTCCAGTGGCTTTGTTTACACTGTGAGGGGAAAACTGACTACTCAACCCTCAGTAATGATAGATGCCTCTTCCTTGACCAAGCTTGAGAGACCCAGGTTGATTTCAGACTACTGTACTGGCAGAGAGAATTTCATGTCATTAGATCTCAGCTGGCTGGTCTCCATGGAGGTGGGGCCAACTGACCAAGACCATTTGGCTCCCTGGCTTCAGCCCCATTTCCAGAGGAGTGAATGGTTCTGTCTTGCTGGGGTTCCAGGTGCCACTGGGGTATGGAAAAAACCTCCTGCAGGTATCTCAGTGTATTTTCAAACAGCTGCTCAGTTTGAACCTGAGGGAATCTCTTGGTCTGTGGGTTGCAAAAACTTTGGGAAAAGCTTAATATTTGGGCCAGGTACATCGTCCCTCACAGCACAGTCCCTCTTGGCTTCCCTTGGCTAGGAGGTGGAGTTCCCTGACCCCTTGCACTTCCAAGTTGAGGTGACACCCCACCCTGCTTCTGTTTGCCCTCCATTGACTGCACCCACTCTCTAACCATTCCCAGTGAGATGAACCAGGTACCTCAACTGGAAATGCAGAAATCACCCACTTTCTGCATTGGTCTCCCTTGGAGCTGCAGACTAGAGCTGTTCCTATTCGGCCATCTTGCCAGATCCCCCAGTCAGATGATTTTGATTTAATCTAGGTGAAGATTATCTTGGGTGAGTCTGACCTAATCAGATGATCCCTAAGAGGTAGTCTTCTCCTGGCTTTTTTTTTTTTTTTTTTTTTTTGACAGAGTTTTGCTCTTCTTGCCCAGGCCAGAGTACAGTGGTGCGACCTTGGCTCACCACAACCTCCGCCTCTTGGGTTCAAGCAATTCTCCTGCCTCAGTCTCCTGAATAGCTGGGATTACAGGCATGCACCACCACATTTGGCTAATTTTTTATTTTTAGTAGAGATGGGGTTTCTCCCTGTTGGTCAGCCTGGTCTTGAACTCCCAACCTCAGGTTATCCATCCACCTTAGCCTCTCAAAGTACTGGGATTACAGGTGCTAGACCCTGTGCCTGGCCTCTCCTGGCTTTAAAATATTAAGCTGCAATGTTTTGAGATAGTCATCTGTCTGTGAACTGAGAACACCCCTAGGAACTGAGAACAACCCTGGCCAACAGTGAGCCAGAAAATTGGAAAACACAGTCTTCTGACTACAAGGGACTAAATTCTACCAACAACCTGAATGAACTTGGAAAGGGTCCTTGAACTCTACGTGGGAGGCTAGCACTGGGGACACCTTGCTTGCAGGCTTGTGAGACTTTAAGCAGACTCAGTGAAGCTATGCCTAGATTTCTGACCCACAAAACCTACAAGAAAATAAAAGGGTATTGTTTTAAACCACTACATTTATTTGTTATGCAAAAGTAGAAAACTAAGATATTTGGACTTAAGTATTCATACATTTAACATACAGTTATTGAATACTCACCTGTCTTCTGTCCTGTTAATCCAATCTGCACTTAGAGATAGAGAAAATTAGGTTTTATTGTATTTTGTATAACTGATTGTATTTTTGAAAGCCTTCCATCAGCTGGAGTAATTAATAGAGAGAAAAGTTTTTTTTTTTTTTTTTTTTTTTTTGAGACGGAGTTTCGCTCTTGTTACCCAGGCTGGAGTGCAATGGCGCGATCTCGGCTCACCGCAACCTCCGCCTCCTGGGTTCAGGCAATTCTCCTGCCTCAGCCTCCTGAGTAGCTGGGATTACAGGCACGCACTACCATGCCCAGCTAATTTTTTGTATTTTTAGTAGAGACGGGGTTTCACCATGTTGACCAGGATGGTCTCGATCTCTCGACCTTGTGATCCACCCGCCTCGGCCTTCCAAAGTGCTGGGATTACAGGCTTGAGCCACCGTGCCCGGCCGAGAAAAGTTTAAAACTGTCTAATGAAATCAGTTCAGTCCCTTCCTATTTTAAACCCTCTCATTTTATGTAAGTATTCAGCCAATTTGAAGTCCAGTTCCATGAGAAACATTTCAGCCCTGTGTACCTGTCCCCACTCCACCTCACAAGTTAGCATGTTAAGAACTTAAGTCTTCCATGTAATCATTGTAATGGAGAAGAAATGGGTTCTTAAATCCATGCAGTAGCCACTAATCCCTCACTAGTCTCAGCCATAAAGTGGTTGGCCTGGGTTACTTTCTCGATGGTGACCACGAAGTTAGTACTGATCCTATTCCTGATGTTTCTGTAGGTGTCGGCTGCTGATCTGTGGCTGGTGTAGGTCATGGTCATGACTCTCTTGGGCTGGGCCTCAAGTATTCCCTGGCTGACACAGCCTCACTCAGCTCCTCTTCTGAGACTCCTTCACTTGTCCCTGGTTTGGGTGTTCCACCTCAATCCTTTGCACAAGTAGATCCAATGTCAGAACCTCTGGTTCTAGCTCAGCTTTCATCCGCATCCTCCCAACTCTGGAGAAACTTGAAATGATGCAATGATTTACATAGCTTTTTGGGACAACATTCAGTATCTATTTGTAAAAATGTACATTTTATCATATTTCCTCATTGCTCTTGTCAAAGAGGGCCTCTGTGTATTTGTAGAATGTAACTTCAGCAATGAAGGAGAGATGGTTTGCTTGGATATATATACACGGCTTTATAAATAATAAATACAGTGACAATAAGTACAAAAATTTTTAATTCATACACACATAAATATACTTTGTAGATCTATTGATATACAATCTGTCTTATCTATCTATCTGCGCATGCATTGCTCTATGTTGTTCATAACACTCATATGTCTTAGCAAGGGATGCTCCCTGGCTTTGTGCCCACTGAGGTCTGATGGTCCCACTCCTGGGCTTCTTACCAGTGTGTGCTCCTGATACCTAACACCAGCATATCCTGGTCCATTTCTTACTTAGCTTGGTTGTGGTC
The DNA here is from genome assembly GCF_048565385.1 of Saimiri boliviensis. Classification (NCBI taxonomy): domain Eukaryota; kingdom Metazoa; phylum Chordata; class Mammalia; order Primates; family Cebidae; genus Saimiri; species Saimiri boliviensis. Next base: position 148,011,017 of record NC_133451.1, on the reverse strand, counting down.
TCATCATTTTTCCTGCCACCTTGGGCCACTTTGGTGCTCACTGGCTTTGTAGACGCCCCTGCTTCCACCTGCTCCTGTTTCCCATTCCCAAATTTCTGTGAATCAGAGCATAAATTGGGCTTTCTCTGTTTTCTGGTCAAGATTTATCCAGCATCATTTTGGCTTCCTGTGTGAGAGCAGCAGTGATCTGAATCCTAAGTGCTTGGTTCTTGGTTTGCTAAATAATTTAGAAAATACTTACTTCCTTCAGCCTATTGCCTTCCTGCAAAAAGACCTCTTTTGAATATGAGAAAACGAAAATTAATTCTATCCTCTCTTCATTCCTAAGGTAATAATCTTAATATCTTCTCCTCATTTCTGGTAAGCAGGTGAATGTATCAGGCCAGGTAGAGAGTTAGGTACTCAAAACTGCAAGAAAGGAAAATGTGATGATTTTTAAGGCTGCTACTTAAAAGTACACAGAATATTCAATAGTGAATAAAATGGAACTGTCTCTGCTTCAAGGAGATTATAGCCTAGTGAGGCAGGCAGATATTCTACAAATATATGTATAATTCTAATTTGTGGCAAGTGTTTTGAAGGAAAACAGCTAGTAGGGGAGAGATTGACTGGTGTTGACAGTGGTAAGAAATAGTTTAGACAGAAACGTCAGGAAAGGTCTGTGCGAGACATAACAGAGACTCTGAGATGAGTGGATATTGGTCAAAGCATCAGGGGAAGACATGTAGGAGGGTTCTAAGGTGCAAGAGGGTAACAGAAGGCCTACAGTGCCTTCCTACCCCACACAACGCAGAAGCTGAAGTCCTATCACCAGTGACACTCTGCCAAGGTAAAATTCCTCACTGCCTTGCCAACCTAATGTTCTCGTGCTGTTTTATATTTCTGGCCTCATCCTCTACTTCTTTACTCTCCATTCTGTCTGAATTAGCCATTCTTGTTCTCTTGATGTTCCTCTGGCATGCCAGGCAAGCTTCCAACTCAGGGCCTTTGCACATGCCATTTTTTTTTTTCTGGCTAGAAGGCACTTTTCCAAGTAGCTGCAAAGATCACTCTCCATACTCTTCAAGTTCTTTCAAAACATTTGATCTCTTCATAAGACCTGCCTTCGCCACCTTCTCCAAAACTCCATTTCCTTCTGGTCTGTCATTTTATGTCACTTTTCCCTGCTTTTAGTTTTCTTCTTAGCACTTATGTTTCTCTAATGTAACAGATATGTTTCATTTATGTATCTTATTTATTGCCTGTCTCCCATGTAATGTAATGTAAGCCGTAAGGGCAAGGGATTTTGTCAATGTCATTTGCTAATGTATTTTAGCCATTAGAATAGTGCCTAGCACATACTAAGCATTCAATAAATGTTTGCTGAATGAATAAATAAATGATGGACACATCTGTTGGGCTTGTGGTCCAGTTAATTTGCCTTCTTCCCTGCACTGTGGCACTTCTTCTACCTCAGTCTTCTTGTGCCCTCTCTTGGGTTTAACCAGGTCCACATCATCCCTGTCTTTCTACATGAGATTCTCCGGCAATCTGAAACATCTCCTGGGTTTTTAGCTGGTGATTCAAATTTTATTCCTTCCTTCACATCTTTAAGAATTATTTGTGGAGCACTTATTACATACCAGGCACTATTCTGGGCACTGCAGATATGATAGCAAGAAAGACAATATCCCTGTCTTTACAGCACTTAGATTTAAGCCAAGTATTTTTTTTTCTCAGAGATTCTATCTTGTGACACATACTTCTTCTGCCTCCACCTGCCACAGTGCAACCGTAACAACAGCAGCCAGCTTGGCAGGGAATCCACTGTTGAAATCACCAAATGTGGCACAATGGAGCAGGATGTGGGAGCAAGAAATGAGAGAGGAGGCTATCTGATACAAATCTTCCAGAAGGATGCAGAGATGCTTAGCAAGTGCCCTGCAGAAGGAATTATTTAGCTGGGAGGGGCCAGTGAATTCTCTATTTATGGATAAGCACAAGCTGGCTATCCAATTTCCCACTACTGTTTAACTTCCTCATTACATGATAAGGAGGATTATTTTATTCTAATTTTGTTCTTAGATAAATTAGAATGGCCACTGAGGAAGAATGACTACATCTGCGTGAGCTATAAAAACCAATGAAGCGTTGTCATTTCGATTCTCACACGCACATGGTTTTATAAAACTTGACTGCTCACATTTGAACATGCCATTTGACACACACACATATTGTACATGCCAAACTATACATTCCAATGCCAAATGCCTACAGAAAGTTACCTGGAATCCTCGGTGGAAAAATTCCGAGAGATACCTACTGCCTTTCTGTAGGAATTTCTGATGTATTGAAACAATTACTCTGAATAAAATTAGAGATATAGCATCATATACATTCAAAGTATTGAAAGATAGCTCTAGTATTCTAGGGAAAATTAATTTTTACTGACATTGTAGTTGAGGACAAAGGATTAGAAACTTTATATATATGGTATCTTGTTACTTAGGCATTACATTTTAATGAACTATACAGTGTTTTCACACATAACTGAATCTTAATAGCTAATATCATTTTCATATTTTATGTTAGGTCATATAGAATTCTTGCCTTGTCAATGCCAGGTGTTTTCCATAACAATGTCAAATTTTAGTATAAATGGAGACTCTCAGACTGTTTTTAGGTTGACTAAAAAAAATAAATGCTGGCATACTGCCTATTACAGTGTTATAATTGCAGGGCCTTTCAGGGTGCGATGGGCTGCTATCCATGCTTGTTTTTCCTCACACAATGCTAGAGCATCAGGCCCAGAACCCTGCATATAGAAGATACTCAACATGAGTAGGATTAATGAAAGAAGTGCCACATAAATATGTTGGCTTAGAGAAACAGGAGCGAGGATGCAGTCTTCACACTATTCACATAAAAAGTAAATTGCATAAACATGGAGTCAGACTGCTTGGGTTCAAATCCCAACTCTGCTACTTACTTCATCTTGCACTTCAGTTCCCTGCTCTGTAAAATAGGATAGTAGGGGTATCCCCACCTTATAGGGTAATCATGAGGATTAAATGAGTTAATTAAAACATATAAAAGATTTACAGCACTGCCTGGCACATGGTAAGGATACAGTAATATTAGCTACTATTATGCAAGATAAGTACAGATCCTCAAAAAAGAAATATGAAATATAAGGCTATTAAGTCCTTCAAATCCTTTTCCCCTACACATCCCCTCTCCAGACACATGAACACACACACACACACACACACACACACACACACACACACGTGCACAAGCATAAACTCCTCATAAAACTAAAAAGAGAAGTTTCTCACAGGCTACCAGGAAAAAATACTCAATTACCCACTAAGGATCCTGATGTAGTGTCTACCCCTTTAAATGAACTCAGCCTTCCCTCATAAACCTGAGCTAGGATTATGTAAACGGCCCCTGGCAGGCCTCCAAACTCCATTTCTGGAATTATTCCAGGCCATTTTCCATCTGCCAGTGGTGCTAATCCTTGATCTTGGTGTAACTAGATAATCTTTTCAGATATTAATTTATGTGGCGTTCTCTCTGTATCTTCTCTTTTTCAATGTCCCTGACTACCTCCCTCTCCCCTTTTCTCCTTTCTCCATCTCCATTCAAGCTGACCCTTGATTTCAGCTCTCTGGCTTCAGTGACTTGTGGAGGTGGGTAGAATGTTGGCGGATGTGATTAGGGTAGAAAGCCTCAGTAATCTGCAAAATGACCTACTTTCTCTGCTAAAAATCTAAGCCCACAATATAATTAATTATAGGGGTGGTAAAATTGGTAGAAAGGTTAAGTCAATTTATGGGAGCAGGATAGTTTAGAAAAACAAAAGGGGAGAAAGATTTTTTGCAATGTTTAAAAAGGTTTCATTAGTGGATTGTGACAAGGTTTGCAATCTGAGGGTTTTACCAATGAAAGAGATTTGATTATTGTTCACGGACAAAGTTGAAACGTGTCGTGATTCTAGAGAGGACTGGCTGTGAAGTAGTCTGGGAATCTCGACTTACAGGCACCTCATTAAAGATTTCCACATGCAAAGCTCAGGTTGGAAGTGATAAAGAGCAGCAGAAAGGGGACATGTGGACAAAGATTATGGGCTTCTCCAAGTAATCTAAGCGGACAGTAGACCAAAATCCAAAGTATCCCTTCCCTGTACTTTGGCAATGTATAAAGTTTTGGAAATGTAGCAAAATGCCTATGGTAAAGAAACCCCAAGAAATAACAGGTAAAACTTTCCCCTTGTCTGATTGGATGGGGATCAAAACAGAAATGAATTTTAAATACACAAAATAAAGAGGTATGATGGCTCTGGCAGGTGTTTTTACCATGCCGCAGTTCTTACTCTTTCTTCTGTAAACAAAACGTTGATCCCCTTCTGAGGATTTCTGTCTCCTCCTTTGAGGAGACTTGATGAAACTATTGGTCAACTTCCCGTCTTTCTATAGCAAAGGGAAGAGAAGGAGGGCAAATGACCCACACTACACCATTTAGGTTCCCCCTTGCAGGACTTTGATTCTTGAGAGGGGTGATGCAAATACCAAGGAGCTGTTGGATTTGATTGCTCCAGCGTCAGCTGTAATTCATTCCTGCCACTTAGATCCTCAGAGCCGCCTTGGGTTCTGCCCTCCGCAAGTCCACAAGCTTGCCTTTGATTTTGAGAATTGCTCCATAATGCTTCCACTACATTATTTCTCAAGTCACAAAGGCTTTTATAGAAATACAAAGTTAGAAAGAGTTGGTATTTCTTGTTGTAACTCATAAAACTATCAGTTCTAGTAACTATTTTACCATCCCACTGTGCATAGCTTTGGATTGAGGAACTAGTGATGAATTGCGGTTGTAATTGGCCTTGGCTTCTTTATGATATGCATTTTAGCATCTCCATTGGCTTTACAGATTGACCCTTCCAATAAGAGGCGACTCACCCTGCCTCAGCTTAAGTGACTGATTCCTTTGGCTTCCCTTCTCCCAGCATCTGCCTTAAGACAATCCCAGAAAAGCGGCCCCTGATCCAAAATCTCCTGATCAATTCAATGATGGTCCATTGAGCTCAGTAAGTGCCAGGTGAAGTTTTGCTCACATCCAGTGATCAAAACATTAACATAAACTAATCTTCTTTTGATTAGTGTCTGATGTCAAGAGCTGGATTAAGTTTTGTCCCAAAGGCAAAGTGTTTTAATAATTTTTATTTTACTTCTTTGTGCTATGTCCTTTTATCTGAGTTGTAGCTTTTGTTCGCTGTACAAATGCCATGCTAAAATTTTTATTTGATTAAAAATAATTTATCTCAAAATCTTAGTGAATTCAGAATTGCAATTCAATTTCAAATGTCTTCATTTGGTTTTTGAAAAAAAATAACTTGAGTATATGTTAGTGTTGTTTTGAGTTATGCAATAATAAATTCAATTTTACATGTTAGATACATAATTTCTTAATTTTGAGTGTTTCTATTTCCTTCATTTTTTGTAGTAAATTATCTTAGCATTTCAACATATAGTACAAGAGAAGATAAAAGGCACTCAATGTATTTATTTTAAAATTCTTAATAGTTTTAATTTATAACATTGTATTTTAGGATAAACCATTTTCAGAATAACAAAGAAAATTAGACTAAAACACATTTTATATTTCCTCTCCAAATTTACTTTGATCACCTTTTATAATTTGTATTTTCTAAAGTCAAATAATCAAATATTTAGAAGTGACCTCAATCAGCAGAGTGCTCAGCACATAGTAAGTGCTTAGCTAAATATTTATTGAATCAGTTAACTAGGCAATTGGATTTGCTTTTATTCACTATGAACTATGTTACAAAGCATTAGACCACTCTTCTTTATTTGTTCCTTTTCACAGATCATGAGAGATTAACTCATAGGTTTTTCAGTTATGCCTGTTTCCAGAAATGCTTTCAGTTTGTCTGAAGTATTTATATGAGGTAAGATTCATTCACTACATAAAGTTTTGTTGCACATCTATTATGTATTGGACATTGGGTTGTCCTAAATGTTGAATACACGATTCCTGCCTTCAAGGAGTTTGAGAGAGTTGAAGAATAAACAGATGATGGTAAGAGCAAAAAAAGGGAAGTGCAATTAATTGCATGTTAAGAGGGCCAGTACTAAAGAGAAATATACACCAGAAAGGCTTTGGGGTTAGAAAAAGATTCACAGAAGAAGGGCTCACTGATTTTTAAAAAGTATAAAAAGTCAGTAAGAGTTTTATTGCTCTGTTTGGAGCTAAGAGCACTTCAAGCATACTTGTCTCTGCCTTCAGAATATCAGATAAGGCTAAAGGAGAATAATTAAGTAGCTAAACAAAAGTAAGTTTTTACAAAACTAAAAGCATAATTCATAAAATAAAAAAGATAAACTAGACTTTATCAAAGTTAAAATCTTTTTCTCTGTTCCTAGAATGAAAAGACAATTTAAAGACTGGGAGGAAATATTTGCAAATTATAGTATCTTGCAAATAGTCTTATATTCAGAAGACACAAAGAACTTTTGAAATTTAACTATAAGAAAACAAACAACCCAATAAAAAATGAGCAACAGATTTGAACAAGTTGGTGCTATCTATGAGAATTGGCTCTCACCAGACACTGAAACTGATAGTGCCTTGAGCTTGGACTTCCCAGCCTTCAAAATGAAGTTCTGTTGTTTGCAACTTATCCAGTATAAGGATAATTGTTATAACAGCCTAAATGAAGGAAGACACTCCAGTAAATAGAATCATTATTTTTTATTTGTTTGTGTTCCTCTCAGAATTTTAGGAAAAATCTTGATGTTCCCTATCTGGTTCATGTACCATCTTACTGTTATTAGGGAATTCAAGTCTGGGATCAAATGAAATCAGGGGAGCAAGTTCTGTTATTTAGGAAGAGAGATAGGAAAACTTCCTGTACTGCTAAAAAATAGTATCTGAGTTTACCAAAATACCTGAATCATTTTTTAAATTATTATTATATTCTAAATTCTGTGGTACATGTACAGATCATGTAGGATTGTTACATAGGTATACGCATGCCTTGGTGGTTTGCTGCATCCATCCCCTTGTCACCTACATTAGATATTTCTCTTAGTGTTATCCCTCCCCAATCCCCCCACCCCCTGCTATCCCTCCCCTAGCCCTACACCTTCCCAATAGGTCTTGGTGTGTGATGTTCTCCTTCCTGTGTCCATGTGCTCTCATTGTTCACTTATGAGTGAGAACATGCAGTGTTTCGTTTTCTGTTCTTGTGTCAGTTTGCTGAGAATGATGGTTTCTAGCTTCATCCACATCCCGGCAAAGGACATGAACTCATCCTTTTTTATGGCTGCATAGTATTCCATGGTAAATGTGTGCCACATTTTCTTTATCCAGTCTATTATTGATGGACATTTGGGTTGGTTTCAAGTCTTTGCTATTGTAAACAGTGCCACAATAAACATACGTGTGCATGTGTTTTTATGATTGAATGATTTATAATCCTTTGGGTATATACCCAGCAATGGGATTGCTCAGCCAAATGATATTTTTATTTCTAGATCTTTGAGGAATCACCACACTGTCTTCCACAATGATTAAACTGATTTACACTCTCACCAACAGTGCAAAAGCGTTCCAATTTCTCCACATCCTTTCCAGCATCTGTTGTCTCCTGATTTTTTATTTTTTTTGAAATGGAGTCTCTCTCTGTCACCAGGCTGGAGTGCAGTGGCACTATCTCAGCTCACTGCAACCTCCACTTCCCAGGTTCAAGTGATTCTCCTGCCTCAGCCTCCTGAGTAGCTGGGATTATGGGCATGCACCACCACGCCCAGCTAATTTTTGTATTTTTTAATAGAGATGGGGTTTCACCATGTTGGCCAGGATGGTCTCAATCTCTTGACCTCATGATCTGCCTGCTTCAGCCTCTCAAAGTGCTGGGATTACAGGCATGAGCCACCTTATCTGGCCTGTTCTCCTGATTTTTTAATGATTGCCCTTCTAACTGGCATGAGATGGTATCTCAATGTGGTTTTGATTTGCAGTTCTCTAATGAGCAGTGAGGATGAACTTTTTTTTATCTGTTTGTTGGCTGCATAAATGTCTTCTTTTGAGAAGTGTCTGGTCATACCCTGTGCCCACTTTTGATATAGTTGTGTGTTTTTGTCTTGTAACTTTGTTTAATTTCTTTGTAGATTCTGGATATTAGCCCTTCTGTCAGATGAGTAGACTGCAAAAATTTTTCCCATTCTGTTGGCTTCGGGTTCACTCTAATGATTTTTTTTTTTTCTGTGCAGAAGCTCTTAAGTTTAATTAGATCCCATTTGTCTATTTTGGCTTTTGTTGCTGTTGCTTTGGTATTTTAGTCATGAAGTTCTTGCCTATGCCTATGTCCTGAATGGTATTGCCTAGGTTTTCTTCTAGATTTTTTTTATGGTGTTAGCTCTTATGTTTAAATCTTTAATCCATCTGGAGTTAATTTTTGTATAAGGTGTAAGGAAGGGGTTCAGTTTCAGCTTTCTGCACATGGCTAGCCAGTTTTTCCAACACCATTTATTAAACAGGGAATCCTTTCCCCATTGCTTGCTTTTGTCTGTTTTGTCAAAGATCAGATGGTTGTAGATGTGCGGCATTGCTTCCGAGGCCTCTTTTCAGTTCCATTGGTCTATATCTCTGTTTTGGTACCAATACCATGCTGTTTTGATTACTGTAGCCTTGTAGTATAGTTTGAAGTCAGGTAGTGTGATGCCTCCAGCTTGGTGTTTTTTTTTGTTTGTTTGTTTGTTTGTTTGTTTTGCTTAGGATTGTCTTGGCTATGCGGGCTCTCTTTTGGTTCCATATTAAGTTTAAGGGTTTTTTTTTTCCAATTCTGTGAAGAAGGTCAATGGTAGTTTGATGGGGATAGCATTGAATCTATAAATTACTTTGGGCAGTATGGCCATTTTCCCAATAATGATTATTCCTAACCATGAGCATGGTATGTTTTTCCATCTGTGCCCTCTCTTATTTTCTTGAGCAGTAGTTTGTAGTTCTCCTTGAAGAGGTCATTCATGTCCCTTGTTAGTTGTATTCCTAGGTATTTTATTCTCTTTGTAGCAATTGTGAATGGGAGTTCACTCATGATTTTGCTCTCTGTTTGTTTTGGTGTATAGGAATACTTGCTATTTTTGCTTTAAACGTAACCAGAATTTAGTCAGAATACTAGTATTTTGTTAATAGGTAATTCGTATAGACACTTTCATTCATGTTTTACTAGGTGTGAGTTTAAAGTAAGACTTTAAAAAAAATTAAACCAAGTTAACATAGAATAATTATTTTTCAAATTATGTTTTGGAGGAGGAAGTCATATTTTAACTTAAAGTAGCCTTCAAAGATTTAAGAGCCTTTTGAAATTTTGTAAAAATGCTTTCAAAATCAGCTTGTGAATTTTACAAGAGAATTATTCTTATTAATTTATAATGACATTAAATTTTATTGTCTTTAGTCATATATTTTATCATTAACATTTGTTTTAACAGGACAAATGAAAAGCTATTTAATATACAGAGACAGAAAAATAATTTCAAAAGTCTTTAGGGGTCAGATCACTACAAAATTAACAAACAATATTTTATTCTGTAACTGCATGCTGTTCCATAAAATGGAATACTGGCTATAAAGAATACAGTGGCAATAAATACTTAAAACAAGAGTATAAGGTTTGCCACACATTTTGAAATAAATTTACAGGACTTTTTTGTGACAGTGCTGAAAGGTTTATTTTCAATTTATATATTTTGACTATATGACCACTGAGTTGGGTCTTCTCTTGGTCATATATATATATGCAGGCAAAAATACATGATTACAACAAAAAATGTGGACTCTGATCATTCTGTGTGACTGGGAGCTAATGTGATCTGGTCACCATTTCCTCCTCCTTCAGCCTTTAGATAGAAAAGGATTACTTCAACTTAATTTACTAGAGACCCAAAAGCACCAGGTCTGGGGAGGTTATTCTCAATGTTTCTGTAATTTTCAGGGTCCTTTTCCTGTGTCTTTGCTAATTAGCTTAGGACTACCTTCAAGGAAGTTGTTTTGTTTTGTCTTTCTTTTTGCCAACAGTGCTGTTTGGGTTCTGAGGCAGATAGAGGAAAGGCCCCCTGAGAAGGAAAGGCATGGGTCTGGGCAGAAAAACAGCAGCAGCAGCAACAACAACAACTAATCAGCTCATGTTTTCTTCGCTTTTGGTAAGGAGAGTAACAGAAATATGCCCTCCCAAGCACAGTTAAGGAGAAAAAAGTTCTTCTCTAGACCTTCCCAGAGGCGTAATGCTTCTGTAAAGGATTTTGGAAAGATGAGTATGACCCAGCAGAAGGGCAGGTGAGAGCAGAGAGAAAAGAAATCCAAGTCAAGGCAACACTATGTAAAGTGCAGCCATTCAGGAACTGGAAGTAGTTCATTGTGGGTAAAGACTGGTTGTCGGGCCAGGAAATTTCCTAGTTTGTTAAAGAATTTGTATCCTTTTATAAATTATGGAGTCCATTTGAAATAGAGAATCAGTATGAATAGGTTGCAGTTTTGAAGAATCAGTCTTGGAGTTAGAGGATAGATATGGGCAGATGTGATCAGAAGCAGGAATTAGGGCCAGCATCTATTTTAAGTAAGAACTGAGAGAGAAGGAGGAGTTCTTCAGATTGTACCAAGAAAAATCTTTGCAAAAAGTAGTTCTGATAATCCACTCACCTTGCTTAAAATGCCTTCAATTGCCTTCTTGTTGTTCTTAGATCAAAAGATAAAATTCCTTATCTATTTATCTTTGCATCTCTAGTACTTAATATATATTAGACACTAAGTAAGTACAAATATTCTGCATCCATCTCCTCCCTCTCCTGTGAGTACGTGCCATTTAAATTGATCTATTTTGCCCCTTAAGGCTGGAGAGGGATTTTAAAGGAGACAACTGAGTTACCGTCAGGGGCAGAGCTGGAAGCAGCGTTTGGAACTCAGTGTCAACTTTGATGCACATTTTGTCCAGATAAGATAGGTAAGATACAACTCTCAACAAGCTAAACATTTCAACACAAATACAAAAATCATCGTTACGCTTTTCTGCACATTTTACACTTGCCGAGTTTGTTCTTAGTCTTTGGTAGAATATTCATAAGTATTTTAAGGGTCAGAGATACAAATCTTCTAATCTCAGCACAACTGCAATCTAAGACTGTTCAGTATTTTAAAGGACGCTTTTTCATATAAGCAAAACCCCAGGAGTAGTTTTGAGTGTAAAATTTTGGCAAGGTCATCTGATATATTTCTATAAATACATGCCTTCAGGTCTTTTTCTGAGTACAGTTAACACAATAGGGATAAACATTTTTAAAATAAAACGTTCTTACATCAAATAACTATTGACATGCTTTTTAAGGTCATTTGACACAAGGCTAGAATATTAACAGGAGGCTAGATTTGATGCATGTGTTTTCACCAATTACTAGAATTAAAATTCACTGCATTCATTTTATTATAGAAATCTCAAGTATTAAGAAATCACATTAACTCATTTTGAGTTTCCATAGTCCTTGTCATATCCTAAGCATCTAGTACAGGTACGTAAGCTATTCATATACAAGGCTCATAAGATGGTTTTTATATCCCATTTTAAAAACAAACTTGAGGACCTAAGACGATAAAACAGAAGATTCTTTTAGGCTATTATTAATCTCTGCATGTTTCATTCTTTCCTTTCTATACTATGCTTCACAGGTAATAAAGGAAACAAAAAGAATGAGAATTGGGTTTGGAAAGGCAACGTTAGAGAGGAAAAATAGTTTTTATTGTTGAGACAGATGATGGATTTACAGAGGCGGGACAAAAGATCCAGTGATTCTTCTAATGAATATTTTTGTTCCACATCAAAGCACAAATATGTTCCAGGGTTTATGCATGAGTGTGTGTTCATTATGATGAGAAATATTTCTTTTTGGGTGCCAAATAGCAGGGAATACACTTCATCCCAATTTAAAGCTAGAACCATAGTTTGCTGATGTAAAGAGAGCTGGTAATACCGTCATATCCCACAGAGTAACCTCTTAGTTTCTAGGTTCTAAGGGGAAATCCTTAATTTTCTCTCTGTCTCAGAGGACGTGTTAGCTACAAATAATTTTAAGAAACGACTATATTTCCAAATTTTGGTCAGTGCATCTCTCTCTCTCTCTCTCTTTCTCTCTCTCTCTCTCTCTCTCTCTGTCTCTCTCTGTGTGTGTGTGTGCACCTGTGTTAGAAGAAAGTTTGTTCAGTTAAAGAGTGAACGTGTATGATTGCTCGATAAGGGGCAAAGTGGATTTAGCATCTTCATTTTTTGAAATGAAGTAATTAAGATGATTCCCCTATAAGATGATCCACTCTTTTTCCAGATTCACTCACGATCACTATTGCAGTGTTTTCTTCCTAAGGTCACCTTGGGGTCTGCTTTGTTGTCATGGCTCTCCTTGCATTGGCAGTTCCTTCCATCTCTTCTCTCTTTTATTTAAATGTGTTCCCGGCCAGGCATGGTGGCTCATGCCTGTAATCCCAGCACTTTGGGAGGCCAAGATGGGTGGATCACCTGAGGTCAGGAGTTTGAGACCAGCCTGGCCAACATGGAGAAACCTCGTCTCTACTAAAAATACAAAAAGGTGGTGGGCGTCTGTAATCTCAGCTACTGGGGAGGCTGAGGCAGGAGAATTGCTGGAACCCGGGAGGCAGAGGTTACAGTGAACTGAGATTGCGCCATTGCACTCCAGTCCCAGTGACAACAGTGAGACTCCATCTCAAGAATAAATAAATAAATAAAAGATTATTCCCAAACCAAAATACCAAGCTCAAAATACCAAGCTCTAAAAGATTTCCCTAGTCAAGGACAGGTAATAAAGTTTTCAAATGAGGATGGCAGAGGAAGAAAATATAATAGATAAATTAGATACAAGTATATTCACAATGTTATAGATGATAAAATGCATGCCGTCCCCCGCCTACCCCCTCCCCCCCCACCCACCCCTTCCCCCTACCCCTACCCCCACCCACCCCCTCCCCCCACCCACCCCCTCCCCCATCCTCCCTCACTCCCTCCCCCACCTCGGGCAAGTTGTATGATTGCCCTAATCCTGGAAACCTGTAACTGTATTATATGACCTGGCAAGGGGACTTTGCCGGTTGTATTAGTCAGGGTTCTTTAGAGGGACAGAACCAATAGGATATATGTATATATATAAGTGAATTTATCTGGGAGAATTGGCTCATGTGATTACAAGGCAAAGTCCCCCAACAGGCTGTCTGCAGGCTGGGAAGAGAGAAGACAGTAAGTGGTTCAGTTGGAGGCCAAAAGCCTCAAAACCAGAGAAGCCAATAGTGCAGCCTTTAGTCTGTGATTGAAGGTCTGAGAACCTCTGGGAAGCTGCTCGTGCAAGTCCCAAAGGCAGAAGAACTTGCAGTCTGATGTCCAAAGACAGAAGGAGTGGAAGCAAATGTCCAGCAAGGTGTGAAGAAGGAAGCCAGTAAATCTCGCCTTCTTCTGCCTGCTTTATTCTAGCCATGCTGGCAGCCTGTTGGATGGTACTCACTCATATTGAGGGAGGGTCTTCCTCTCCCTGTCCATGACTCAAATGTCAATCTCCTCTGGCAACACCCTCACAGACACACCCAGAAACAATACCAGTTATCTAGGCATTCTTCAATCCAATCAAGCTGTCACCAAAAATTAACTGTAACACAGATTAATTAGAGATACATTAAAATAGGGAGATTATTCTGGATTATTTATGTGGGCCCAATCTAATTGCACGAGCCCTTAAAAGCAGAGTACTCTCTCTGGCTGGAATCAGAGAGAAGTAGAAGAAGGAAAAAAAATTAGAGGGAGAGGGATTTGACCCTATGAGTCTGTTGCTGGAGGGGGCCAAATGGAAAGCAAAAGAAATGTGGGCAGCCTCTGAGAGCAAAAATCAGCCCCTGGATGACAGTCAGCACAGAAGCAAGAGCCTCAGTCCTCAACCACAAAGTACTGAATTGAACAATCCACCTATGTGAAATGTGGTGAGGATTCTTCTCTACAGCGTCCAATAAGGAATGCAGCCATCCTGACATCTTGATTTGGGCTTTGTGGAATCCAGAGAAGAAAAAGCCTACAGACTTTTTCTTCTGTAAGCTGTAAGATAAAAAAAATTTGGGGTTGTTTTTAGCCATTAAATTTGTGGCAATTTGTTTGGACAGCATAGAAAACTAACATATAGAGATATGGATTCCAATCAGAAGTTCTATTTTTACCACTAAAGGTTTCTATTTAGGGTAGCTTTTCCTCAGCTTTTACTTTCTTTTTATCAGGAGGGTTTGGTCCATACAAGAGAAACCATTGCAGATATCTCAAGCACAATGTTAAACACGACATGCTAGGCACTTTGTAAAAAGAAAACAAAAACAAGAGCGGAGGAAACAAAAGTCAGGACAACTGCCTCCCAAAATACGGAAGTTTAAAGAACCACAGGGAATCACCACTGATGATGTCAGTTATCTGTGGCATTACAATGAGTGATCCTCAGGAGAATGTCTGGAAGCCACTGGTGAAACTTCATTTCAGCAGTATTCCTGCCTTGCCCTGCAGGAAGAATAATAACGGCTTCTGCCTCTGTTCTGCTTCCAGATCTCATGTGACTGCCTCTCACTGGTAGAAACTGACTCAGATCCCATGGTTCCAGCCCTTGTACTACAGAGAAGAACACAGAAGGAGAAATATGGCCCTGGGTGGCTGGCGTATTCCCCTGACTTACTATTTCCATTGCATCAATACCCACAGGCAGAAAATTAAGGAAAAAAAAAAAAAAGGCAAGAAAAGAAAAGGAACACCGCCACCAAAGCACTCAGTGATTTCAGATTCAGACATTTACAAAGTGAAATTGCAAAAGAGTTTCAATTCTTCTTCGCAAGCCCAATTCTACCTGGATGAGTGCCATCACTCTAGGTGTCAGGATATTTTTTCTGTGTTTATACAGCATCATGGAATACTAGCAACTGTACCTTAATTCTTTCCTTTTCAATTTTACTCTTTTGACAAAGGAACGGAAAGTCTATAAAGGTTACTGAATACTCCAAGTCAAGATAGCTAGTTTATAACTAAACAGGGTTCAGGTCTTTTGAAGTCTTTCTCATTTCCCAACTTACTGCCAAGTTCTACAAAGAGTCTGAGATTTGATACCCACTTGCAGACTAACAAGTTAGCCTGCTACTGGTTTGTGGATACTGGCAGCAGACACAAGACTCTTGGGTCAGAGACAAAGGACTTAAGTACTCATGGAACAACAGTGGCCAGAGCAGATACTATACACACCATAGGTTTGCATCACAGTCAAGGAACAGAAAGTTTGAAGAATTAACTATTTGTTTCAGCAAGTCGAATAAAGCCTATTCTTTGGCTGGTAAGATACCTTACCTCAATCCTCAGGGTTGCTCATTGCAAAAATAAATCTCAGCAATGACCCAACTACAGGGCCTTGCATTCTTGGCATATCAGCAAGAATATACAGCTGAAGGTCCAAGGCAAATTGTGTCTCCCAACACCCACCAAGAAAGGGAGGACTGGCGGATATGCAGGCATTCACAGTTATAATTAATTGTATCTCATATATACTACATGCAAAATAGTATGTTTAATATATATGTATATACCGTTCTATTTCTGAAAGTTGTCTGCAAGTCTGCATATTGTTATAGTTCACTTTTCACTACCATATGGCATTGTATTAGGTGAATATATAACAGTTTATTAATCTATTCTTCTGCTGAACATTTGAGCTGATTTACAGTATTTTTACATTATGCTACTATAAGTATTTTTGCATATTTCCTGCTATCTATGTTTAGAAGTTTCCCTAGAGGATTTGATTAGGTGTGAAATTACTTAGTTATTGAGGCTAAAAACAACTGTGTATTTATTCACAATTTGTGTTTTCTTGTCTATGAATTCTCCATATCCTTTGGCCATTTTTTGATTGAGTTGCTTGTCTTTTTAAATTTATTAAGAGTTGATAATTTCATCATGGATTCACAGTTAAAACCAAATCTCTTAGTAATAGAAAGTAACATTCATAATTCCCCATCCACTCAAAATGGGGCATATCTATAAAAAAACTCTAATTTCTTGAGGCCAGAAGTTTGAGACCAGCCCAGGCAACATAGGAAGACTCCATCTCTAAAAGACAAAAAATGAACCCTACAATTTCTAATATTATTTCAATGGCGATATAATAAAAGCATTTTCCTTAAAGGGACCAAACAAGGATCCTCTGTATCATGGTTTCTACAAACTATTGCATTGGAACTCTTACCCACATCAATAAGGCAAGAAATTGAAGTAAGATATAAGGAGAGAGGTGGTAGAAAGAAAAGGGTCATTAGTCACAGGTGATATAATTATGTACTTGTAAAAGCCAAAATTATTTATGGAAAAGTTATTAGAAATGGTAAGATGAATCGCATTTGTAGTGTTTTTTTTTGTTTTGTTTTTACTATTAGACAACTTCTGTGTGTATTTGATGATCTTTTATTGTGATCGCTCATGCTTGACTGGTTTTAATCTGTGGACAATCTGGAGGCCTAAGCTGACAATTCTTTCCTCCTGTGAGCATTTGTATTTGCTTCTCATTGGCGCCAGGGAGCACCACACACCCGGGACCACGTTAGCTGCCTTCAGGGTTTCGGGTTAGAACCTGAACCACTCATTAAGCTCCTTGAAGTGGTTGCTGGCAAAAGGCTTAGCTTTCTTTTTGTAATGCTGACGTTGATTTTGCCTTCAGACAACACACTCCTTACATGTTAGCTTATATTTAATGTGCCGGTTGTAGTTTCAGCTTCTTTCCAGGGAGAGGGTTGTGGCGATAAGAGAATTTTCTTACTTCCTATTAGCTCAGCAACCTGTTAAAAATTATGTTTTATACAGAATCTAATTGCTTTGTATTGGAAGCAATTTTTAAAAAACGTTGTTTTTTATTTGGAACTATTGTTTTTTTAAAGGCCACCCTTACAGTTTGAAATTTCTTGTCTTGGGGACCGTCAAAAATAAAGATATGACCAGCACTTCTGGTTTCCTATTTAATATCCATTTTTCCATTTCTTCCTAATAACAGAACCCTAAGTTTATTCTGGTTTACAGTGTCCAGGTGAAAAAACAACAACAACAACAAACAACTCCATTTGCCAGTCTTTCTGGCAGCTAGGCATGCTTATGTAACTCAATTCTGGTCCATTATCTGAGGCCAGAGTCGTTTGGTTGAAGTTTCAGGAAAACTTCTGGACAGAGGTTGACTTTGTTTCCATTTGTCCTTTTATCCTTTCTTTCCTTCCTCAATTTTCTTTTCTAAAAGGTTGGTTAACTGTGATTATGATTGAGATCATGGTAAAAGAATCCCAAAGACTTCAGCAGTAAGTTCTTGCATCACTGTCCTTGTCCTGGACTTCTTGTACATGAAAGAAGAACCACCTTGTTGAATCCATTATTAATTAGATTTTCAGTTACATATAGTTTGATGCATTTTCCGACTGATATGTTTGGCATCTGATTTTGATGTCATGTTTAATTGTTGTCTAAACATCTTTAAGTAGGTTTTAGAAAACAATGACAGTAGCAAATCACATTTATTTGATATGTTTGGTAATTTCGCTTTATTGTTGTTAATTATAGAAGCAGATGGTATTAGATGCACCTATGCTTGTTATTTCAAGAAAATCTTATTGAAGCTATAACTTGATCTCATTCTAAGAAAAATGAAAGTATAATTTAAGTCAATAATTATTATCTGATAGTAGATATTTTTCATAATGAACAAATTTTATACTACCAGTTAGAAAATGAACTGATTTCATTTATAATAATGCCCTATTATTTCTTCCAAGTACAACCACTAATGTACTTTAAATATTATCATATTGAGTCTATTTTAAAAGCACTGAGGATTATTTATACATTGTTTTTCCACTTGTTGCTAAGAAGGAAAGTAATAGAATCGACTATCCCTTAACTATTTCATTTATTTTAACTTACTTTGATTTTTTTTGGACATCTGGTAACTACTGTCATCCAGATGGCCATACTGGATAAAAATCACATTCTATATTCCAAATTAACAGTAAATGACTTTTCAGGTTTGGAAGATATGGCAGTTTGGCTTTGCTGTATAATCTTTACTGTCAATATTTTAATCAATTTAAAAAAAGCTCATTCTGACCTCATTCTGTCCTCAGGCAGAGTTGTAATAATCATTCCTAAAGTGAAGGAAAGAATTTAATAGAAGAATATAATTTAATTAAAAGAAATTAATAGAAGAGGAAACTGGAAAAAAGTGGATCCTTTCTCCACTTTGAGTTGAGCCTTTGCAGGATAACCATGAACTATTCAATCTGGTTTAAATGTCTCACTTCAGTGCTTCCAGAGCTCCAGGTCCTACCAAGACAACATCTCACTGAATAATCTGGAGGACCCACTGGAGACCATTAGATGACTATAGGCTCAAGGAGCAGGCAGGCAGGACTAAAAGGTAATAGGAGCCAGGTGGCAACGAGAGAAGGAACTTAGCACTTAAAGCTTCCCACGTGCCAGGCACTGTGCTAAGTGTTTTATATGTATCATCATACTTAATCCTCCCAGTAAACCTGGGAGGAAGGGACTTAGTAACTGCAGACCAAACACATCAAACTTTAAGGATATTCTTGAACCTCTTCAGGTTCCTCTTATTTGTTGTTCTTATTCCACTGCAGAATACAGCAGTGAAAACCTTCAAATCAAACAAACTAAACATAGGCTTGAAGGTGGGCTTGTGGTTAGAAATTCCCTTGTGGTGTTTTTTATCTTTACTTTTTCCCATCCTACGAAGATACAAAGGCAACACAGGGGACTATTCCTACTAGCTTCTTTTGTGTGGCAAGATTTTTTCCTAATCTCGTTTCTACACTGAGGCTATTGTGGGATCCCAGCTTTATGCAAGAGTCTTCAACCCAGCTTCCTACTCTTCTTGGCCACAGAGCTTCTGTCTCCAGTTGTTCTAGTCCATTCTCACACTGCTATAAAGAACTACCCTAGACTGGGTAATTTATAAAGAAAAGAGGTTTAATTGACTCACAGTTCCACAGGCTATACAGGGTCCCTCAGGAAACATACAATCATGGCAGAGGGACAAAAGGAAAGCAGGCACAATTGTCACATGGTGGAGAAGGAGAGAGAGAGAGAGAGTGAAAGGGCAAGTGCTACACACTTTTAAATGATCAGATCTCAAAAGAACTCACTCACCATCATGAGAACAGCAAGGGGGAAATCCACCCCCATGATCCAATCACCTCCCTCCAGTTCCTTCCTCCAACATTGAGAATTACAATTCAACATGGGATTTGGGTGAGGATACAGAGCTAAGCTTGTATATTACCTAAGCTTGTACACTTGTATATTACCAGTGTACACATTTCTGAGTAGAATCCAAGTTCTAGTTCACTGAGGATTTTCAGAGGGCCCCAGCCAATTGCCAGCTCCAGAGCTTGCTTACTGTGTGGATTCCTATTTTCTCAGTCCTTCTGATCTCCTTGAACTGGTATCATTTTCCTGACAGTTTAGTCATGCACTGGAAACATTCTTTGATCTGTCTGCCTTTGTTTTGTTTTATTCAGTGTTGTGTGTGCTCTATTGTCACAGAATTTCTCCAGACATCTTACCAGAAGTAGAGATCTGGACTTTATTGAGGAAATGTACTTGACAGATAATTTGGAGGTCATATTACAAAGGCTTAGTAATTAGATTGATAGGTTAGAGAGATGAAAGTGTCTGGATTGACTCCCAGATTTCTGGCTTTAACAGATGAATTAGTGCCTTTGTTCACTGAGTTAAGACACCAAGAATGAGGTATCAGTTTTGGGGGAAAGATGATGAATTCAGTTTTGAAAACACAATTCATCAACAGATATAACTAATTTTCAGCTTTCTATTTGTAAAGTGGAGATAATATATACTTTACAATAGAATTTTAATTGATATTAAATATAATAAGGAATGTGAAAAACTTAGTAATCTATAAAGGGCTATGAAGGTATTTGAAACTTAGGAATCCTTGCCCTATCCCCAAAACCCATTGATCAATAGAGGTACTTAAGAGTCTTCCTTATGATACATAGGTCCAGTGGATAATAGGGTGTGATAACTTGGAATAAAAGGAGAAATAAGTTGCTAGACAGTTGTGAGTGCTATAAGGTTTTCCCAAAATATACAAACTATTTGTTAAAGGATCATTTATCAGCCCAACTAAAACATGTGATGCTTTAAAAGTACTGAGCTGGATGCATTGGCAGATGCCTAATCCCAGCTACTTAGGAGGCTGAGGCAGGAGAATCGCTTGGACCCACGAGGTGGAAGTTGCAGGGAGCCAAGATCATGGTGAAATCTATTATGCAGTGATTTTATGAACCACAATTATTATTTGTGGAATGCACAAAAGATGGACAACATAGGTGTCTGGATGTAGGAAGTACTTTCATGAGCTAGAAATTTTTTAAAATTTTATTGTGGCAAGAATGCTTAACAGAAGGTCTACACTCTAAATAGAATTTTAAGTGCACAGCACAGTATTGTTATATCTAGGCACAATGCTATAGATCTCTAGAACATATTTACCTTGCATTACTTAATTTTTTTGCCACTTGATTGGCACCCCTCCATTTCCCCCCTACTCCCAGATCCTGGAAACCACCATCTACTCTGCTTGTATGAGTTTGACTATTTTAGATACTCACATATAAGTGGAATCTTGCAGTATTTGTCCTATGTCTGGCTTTTTCCCCTAGCATAATGTCCTTAAGCCTTCTTTAGGTTGTTGTATATGACAGGAATTTCTTATTTTATTTAATTGATAGAAGAAATTCCTCCTTCGTAGAGGCTGAATATTCCATTATATATATATATATATATACACACGGGTACACACACACACACACACACACACACACTCCAGACAATATTAGAAAAGGAATTTTCATTTGCAGATATAAACAAACTTTAATTCCTGAAAGGAAGCCAAACTGAGATATATTTAAATGGGTGGGTTAAGGAGTTCTATATTCCAGAGCTCTCTAAAATGTCCTGGGACGTTTGTATGCTGCCAATAGGTCACAAGTGTGGCTGGACCTGAGTCATTGCCCAGAAATGAAAAAGTCCTCTTGCTTCTAAGAACAATGTGTATGAGAAGTGCCTGTCAAGTAAAGAATACTTTTCAGAAAGATAAATGAATAAAGATTTTACCTTTCCACAAAAAGAAAAATAAATAAATAAAAAGGGGAAGACAATTTCAGAGTCACCTTTGGCAACAAACAGACCTGTCCTGTTTTTCCCTGTGTGCCCTATAAGTATTATTTTCTATTTATGCTACAGCAAGTAGATGTTTGGGAAGAGCTGCTATAGATGGTTTATTTTAAGGCTTTCATCTAGATTTTCCTGCCTCTATTTTAATATTTCTTTTAAAACCTTGTAGCAAAATGCAACATGCATAAATTACATAAATTATAATACAGATTGATGGTCACAGATTGAACACAGTCATCCTAAGTAGGATATTTTCAACACCCTTACTCTAGAAACTCTCCTGGTGAGCCTTTGAAGTCATTACTTTCACCCAAAGGTAAATCCTATCCTGACTTCTAGTCTGATTAATTTTGAGTATATTTAAACTTTATTTAATAAAGTCATGGTGTTCTTTTTTTTCATTGTAAAATTCATTTTCTTAACATTATTTTAGTGACATTCATCCGTATTGTTATGTGAGATTGTAGTTTGTCCACTCTTGTTAGTGTATACTGTTAATATTTTATTCTACAAATATGTTACAATTCATTAATTCATTCTCCGGTTAAAGGATAATTGGGTTGTTTATGGCTTTGGAGATATGGTAATTGGTGCTACTATAAATGTTATTTTACATGTATTTTATTTTATTTTATTTTTGAGATCGAGTTTTGCTCTTGTTGCCCAGGCTGGAGTGCAATGGCACGATCTCAGCTCACTGCAACCTCAGCCTCCAAGATTCAAGTGATTCTCCTGCCTCAGCCTCTCAAGTAGGTGGGATTACAGGCACCTGCCACCATACCTAGCTAATTTTTGTATTTTTAGTGGAGACAGGTTTCACCATGTTGGCCAAGCTAGTCTTGAACTCCTGACCCACCTATCTTGGCCTCCCAAAGTGCTGGGATTACAGGCGTGAGTCACCATGCTGGCCTATTTTACATATATTTTAGTAAATATAAGTATGCATTTTGGAGATATATGTATATCCTTTAACACATGATGCTAAATAATTTTCAAAGCGGCAGTCCATTTACATTCCCCAACACTGGATGACAGTTCCAGTTACTCCATGTCTTCATGCAAGTGTCTCCAAACCAGCTTTCTACTCTTCTTGAATAAACAATAAACAATACCAGTGACCAATAAACACATGCTCACTAGTATTGCCAATCTTTTAATCTTAGCCATTCTGGTGGATGTTGAGGATTATTGATACATATGTTTTAAAATTAGAATTGTTCTGAAAACTAAAACTATGGCTAACACTCTACATCAGGCGTACCCAAATTTTTTACACAGGGGGCCAGTTCATTGTCCCTCAGAACGTTGGAGGGCCGCCACATACTGTGCTCCTCTCACTGACCACCAATGAAAGAGGTGCCCCTTCCTGAAGTGCGGCGGGGGTCCGGATAAATGGCCTCAAGGGGCCGTATGCGCCCCGTGGGCCGTAGTTTGGGGACGCCTGCTCTACATCATCCATTTTTCTTTCCTCTCCAGAGGTAACCATAATCTGAAGTTAGTAACATTTCCAGGCATCTTTTGTTACTTTTAAAAGGTTTGTATATATATATCTGTAAATAATGTATACAACTGATTTTTGCTTTACAATTTTACATATATGGCATTCCAATTTGATTTTTCTTTCAACAATATCTCCCCCAAATTTAATAATTAGTCCATATTGATACTTGTAAAGTCTATGAATTTTAATTGCTGTATAGATAACATGCAATTTATTCCTTTAGCAAGTAACAGTTGCTTAAATTTGTTTGCTGTTAAACTGTGCTATTGTATCATTGTATATTTGTGCACAAATTTCTTATGGTAGAGACCTAGAAGTGCAATGGTTGAATCTTTGGTTTTGCACATATTTACATTTGCTTAACATTGCCATGTGATTCTCCAAAAAAGATTTACCATTTATACTTCCAGTAGAATTGCTTAAAATTTGTTTCTCCACCTTTCACCAACATTTTGATCTACCAGGCTTTTACAGCTTGGACAACCTTATGGGTGTCATTTATTCTGTATATAAATCTTTTGTCAGTTACATTTTTACTTAATTTTTTAATGTCTTTAGTCATCCTGAAGTTTTTTTGTTTGTTTGTTTTTGTTTTGGTTTTGAGACAGTCTTGCTCTGTCATCAGGCTGGAGTGCGGTGGTGTGATCTCGGCTCACTGCAACCTCTGACTCCTGGGTTCAAGCAATACTCCTGCCTCAGCCTCCCGAGTAGCTGGGACTACAGGTGCCCACCATCACGTCCATCTAATTTTTGTATTTTTAGTAGACACGAGGTTTCACCATGTTGGCCAGGATGGTCTTGATCTCTTGACCTCATGATCTGCCCGCCTCAGCCTCCCAAAGTGCTGGGATCATTCTGAAGTTTTATTAAATTAATTGTTCATTAAATTTTTTCTTTGTGTGTGTGTGTGTGTGTCTTATGAAATCATTTTATCATAAAGGCATTCTCCTATATTCTCTTATAATGGTTTTTTTTTTGTATGTTTAGGTCTTTCCACCTGGAACTTATTTTATATGTGCTGTTAATAGAGATCTAATTTTATCTTTCTCCATATGGATCGCCAAAAGTCTTTGCCTCATTTATTGACTAATGCCTGTCTTCTTACTGATGCTAATGCAACTAGTACCATTTATCCAAATGTATGTGAGTCTGTATCTAGGCTTTCTATTCAGTTATATTTGTCTATTTGCTGACACCTGACACTATGCAATATTGTTTTAATTACTAAATCTTTATAATAAATAATAGTATCCTTCTGCTTGTATAACTAAAATTGTCTGGGCTTTTCATGGATCTTTAATTGTTCCTATGAATTTTAGAGAGCAATTAATCAAATTCCATTAAAAATCTGTATTAAGATTTGATTTGAATTGCATTGAATTTTTAGAATATTTCAGTTGCTTGTAATTTTTGTATCACAAATTGCTTATTATAATTATGTTGTTTTAAAAAGACAATGTTTTAGATTTATCCTATTTATTAAATAAATGGATTACTATTACTTTTTGTATCCCCATCTGCCTTTTAAATTCCATTTTCATCTTGTGAGGGCCACCCTTTGGAATTTTTTCACTGAGTATCTGTGAATAGTAAAGCTTCTTTGTCTTTGAAAGAATATTTTGCCATCATTCTTGGTAGTGAATACTGGCAGGCACTATCCAGATCCCTCTTTCTCAATGAAAGACTTATTTCCCGAGCTGCTGAGAGTGCAGCAAGCCGACACAATTCAGCTCTTGGCCCTCTTCAGGAGTCCTCTAATCCAAGGCAACGCTCTTCCCCTTTGGCAGCGCCATCCAGTGACTAAATATCATGGGTGTATAACGGCCCAGCCCACTACACCTAACTCAAAACAACGCTGAAGGGATATCCCAGATTCAAAGACGAGGCCTTCACTGAGACTTCACCACAGGTCTATTCACCTTCCCTCTATTCAATCATCATGCTTCTATTCTTCTGCAGATGTTCCCCAAAGCATTCCCTAACGTACCCACGTTACTCTTCTCTAACTTAGAGTATGTTTCCTGGGGAAGCCAACCTAAGACAGTTGGTGTCACACCAAGATGGGCTTTATAATTTATAATTTGAATCACAGGCCACGTGACTATCAATGAGGACCCCTCCCCCACCTCAGTGGTAGGTGTAGGACATACAGACCTTCGCACAAGGTAACAGCGCAGTAGTTAAAACTTTCATCAGTAATGAACTTGGGTGGTATTCTAATGTAAGTATAGTGGTTAATATAAGGTTAGACACTAGTAGGTAAAATGCATCAGGCATTTGAGAACTATGAGGGAAACAGTAACCTTAAGGACAGTGGCATTGAGTGTTATTGCTAAGTAAAATTGGTTCTTTGAAAACAGCAAACAGCTGAGAGTGGGTCTAATAGTAAATTCCAGAAGCCCTCTTTGGTAGCAAATAAAGAAGCTTTTATCTCCTGCAGTGGGAGAGCAGAAAAAGCTGAGGAAAAGGCCCAGTACTGAATCCTAAGTGTGGCAGAGCTTCAAGAGATTAACTAGGAAACCCAGCTCCGTCGGCTACGCAAAGTCAAGGTGCTGGATCTGAAGGAGATTCTGATGCAGGAGAAGGAACATCAGGTTTCGGTTAAAAACAGGCAGAGCACACAGTAGAGGCAAAGAATGTGGGATGATTTGTTCACAAAGGAATGGAATCCAGAGGGCATAGCAGAAATACGAGACAGAGGAGGCTAGTACGAAAGTTCCTCAGGCATCGGAAGGCACAGCTTGCGCAGCAACCAAGAAAAGGTGGGATGTGAGGCCGGAAGATTTGGGGGAGGAAAGGTTTCCAACAGAATTAAGCATGCATTTGCCGTTTGAGTCAATTGATCCAGTACCAAGTCTGGGAGTTCATTTTCCTCTTCCTTTCAGATTTCTCCTTTTTCTCAAAAAGTGAAACTGAGGGGTCCTTCCCTATTTTCCTTCGCATTCCCTTCCTTTCCTGGCAGATCTTGTTCCTAGGAATGGGGGGCAGCGGGCACTGCAGGAGTGGGCGGGACAGGGGCGGGGCGAACGCAAGTGGGCGGGCCCTTTCCTGTGACGTCCGCCGTAAGGACGCTACTGTCGTAAAAGGACGTCCGGTCAGTCTCCTAGTGTCCGAAGCCGGCTGTCAGCTTCCCGCGGTCTCAGCAGCTTCTTCCCGGAGTCCTGGTCCGCGAGTTGGATTTGCTGCTGTCGCGAGCGGGCCTCACGCCATTGCCTGTCCCTCGGCCCCCTCAGTGAGTTCGGTCTCCCCGCCCAAGTGAGCGAGGTCGGCCCGGAGCACGCTCGAGGTAGGGTGTCCCGCGGGAGGGTGACGGTTACGGGTCCCCGAGCCGCGTGGCGCCTCCGCCGCCGCGGCTCCCCTGGATGCCCCTTCGTCCCACTGGGTCCTTCAGCCCCAGCTGGACTCCTAGAGCCGCAGTGCCCCGTGCCTGTTTCCTCACTTGATGACACTCGCAATGTCCGCAAGTTCAAGTGTTACCGGAAAAGGGGGAACCCCATGTAAGGCTGAGAAGAAGAATCACTCTTTTGAGCGTGTGGAACAAAAACTGGAGGAAAAACAAACAAACAAACAAACAAACAGAGATTTAACTTTATCAGAGGATTCAAAGGACATCCCTGGAGGACGCAGAAAGTTCATCCTCATGATCGCCTCCTGATTATTTTCTGAGGTTCTTTGGCCAGGGCAGCACGCCCTCTAGATTTCGGCCTTTTGCATATTGGAACCCTGCCTTAGTGGTTTGGGCGTTACGTTTCCGAAGTAACCACCTATTAAATCTCCTGGCTGTTTCTGAGTTGCTACCGTCCTGCTTACCACCTGATTTTTTGATTGAGCATTCAGTTCAGAAAACTTCAGTTTAGAAAAATCTTGTATTTCAACTAAATGATGAAAGTTAAACATACTCTTAAACGTAAATTCGAACCCCGTTAAAATGATACGCTCACTGCATGTAGAGGGAAGAACACTTGTCAGAGTCAAAGCAATAGTACCCTGCATATTTTAAGAATGTTTTGACTTCGTAATCAATAGTGTTATTTGTTGACTTAGATGTTTTGTTTACATATTACAGAGGAAAAATTAGACTTGTTATACTTGAGGTGTTGGCAGCTTCAGGTTATCTGAATCATGGTCAGCGTCAGCTCAAGTGATATAAACTGAGTAAATAATGATCTTTTTAATGATTTTCTTTGTTAATCATACATGATTCATTTGTTTTAATGAGGTGCAGAATACTTTATCATTGGAGAGACTTTTTTCTTAGTGGGAAAAGAAAACTAGTTTGTCTTTTAGGGTAAATTTTTTTGACGTTTACAATTTGAGAATTGTTAGTGCAAATAAATGCCTTGTTTTAAGTGTCGTCCGCTTCATTTGGAATAAGTGCTTAACGTTTCATAAGGCTTAGAATGTGATTAACTATCAAAATGATAGAGTTTAACATTGAACAAGAATAAGAATACTTTGTTGTCCTGTTTCTTAATTTACTAAAATAGTAAATGCAGTCAGTCAATTATATCTTTTCTGTTCTCTTGTGTCAAAATAGGGGAAAATGCCTAAAAAAAAGACTGGTGCGAGGAAGAAGGCTGAGAACCGCCGAGAACGTGAAAAACAACTAAGAGCATCAAGAAGCACTATAGATTTAGCTAAACATCCGTGTAATGCTTCGATGGTAACAGCTCATTTTGATATCAGTTGATAGTGGAAAAAACCGTATACTATATTATCTGAAGTACGCCTGAATAAAATTTTAGTGAATACAGTGTTTTTGCATTTATTTTGTTACTCAGTTTGAAATCTCTGGCACGTCCATTGATTTCACTGAGTAGCAGTGATTCTTGTTGGATTTTATATTATTTATAAAACCTAGCATATTACTTGACATACTGTTGGTGATAAAGGTGGATATTGGACAAGAATAGATAATAGAAACTGTTACATTTTCCAGTTTCTTTGATGCCTTAATTTGTCTTAGTTGAGTTTTCATCATATTTTCTTAGCAATTCTTTTATTCTCTTCTTTCAACTTTCTGCTTAACATCCGTTCGCTTCCTGTTCTATTACCTTATCTGCCTGTGCTAATGGATTCGTCGTGATAATTTCTGGGCTGCTTTGAATGGTAAAATATGTGAAAAAACTAACAATTATGTCATCGTTACCTCTTCCCTTTCGTTGACTGTTTCTCTGAGTTATCCCAGTTCTCCCTATTTTCAACTCTCCTCTTTGCTTTTCTTTTCCCACTGTTCCTTTTTTTCTCCTCTTGTTTTGTCAAACATGTATGAATTGTTTAATGTAGCTTAATTTAGCAAATGTTTATTGTGCATCTACTCTGTGTCAGGTTATTTTAGACACTGTGGGTGGTGATACATAGATCAATTACATGGTCCCTATTTTCAGAAGTGTATCGCTCAGTTATGTTGTATATTAGGATTTGTTTGTTTATAAATGACAGAAATCTAACTTAAATTACCTTAGGGAAAAATAGTTTGTTGAATGGATAATGGAATAACATATTGCTGGGAAAAGGAAGGATATACCTAGGACTCAGGGACAACTGGAACCTGGAACAACTTGTAGTTCTATCTTTTGCTTTTGTTTCTTCTTCCTTATTAGTTCCATTTTTTCATGTTGTCTTACTCCATTTGTTTGGTTTCATAGTTACAGGTAGCTTGCATGTCTCACATCACGTATAGTTCCTGAGAGAAGGAAAGAACTCTGAAAGGCTGGGCTTGACCCAATGCCTGTCCCAGGACTAACATTTATTGGGGTTGTTTGGGAGAGGCCAATTACATAGCACAGATGTGACAGTGTGGCTCTCTTCTGTGTTACCAGTCCTTTCCAGAGAAGAGAGGTGCTGGCAGACAAAACAATAAATGACAGGCATGCCTAAATATGTAATGACAGCTAGATTTTGGAAGTGCTTTAATAAAGGTACAATGTATTTATTAGGACTAAGAGGTGATAAAGTTGACTGTGTGTGAAAGGGGTGCAGTTCACAGAAGAGGTGAGATTTTCACCAGAACTTTCAGCAGGTGGGAGAAACTTTTTAGGGAAAAGTGTTAGAATAAGTAAACACATGGAGAAGAAAGAGTATAAGACATATTTGGGGAATAGCTGATCATTAGTGACTTGCGTCTAAAAAGAACAGGCCAGCAAGATTTGGAAGGTGGTTAGGGGCCAGCTTCTGGAGAGCTTATACAGCCATGTGTAGAAATCTGGATTTTCACTGAACTTTATTTTGTGTTCTCTCCTGTTTCTTGTGTTCATTCTGTGGTATTTTATTCCTTGCAAACAATTGCTTTGTGGTATTTTATTCCTTAAAAACAATCAAAAAACGAACTGACGATGTATTTTGCCTCTTTCATAGTAATGCCATTTCTTCCTCTAGTTATATACCTGGAGTATCTCTCTTGCATACCTTTGTTACTTAAGCGTGGGTAGATGCTTGTATATGTGGGTGGAGTTAGAGGCTTTGATGTAGTGTTACTTAAATTTTAACATGCAAAATAGGTTATTCCTTGTAATGCAAGTAAATTTCTCCGTTTTCAGTCAACACAAAAATTAATGTGATATTTTTATATGTTACAGGAATGTGACAAGTGTCAGAGGTAAATTATTTCTTTTTCTATCTACCTTTAATAAAATTGTCCCCTCTGACCTTTTATCTGACATTGACCATATTTTAAAATTTTACTTTACATGACAAGGCGGCAGAAGAATAGAGCATTTTGCTACTTTTGTAATTCTGTACAGAAGTTACCAATTTGTGCACAGTGTGGTAAGTATATAATAACTAAGGACGTATACTTTTTATCTTTTTATCAACTGATAGTTCATCAGTTTGAACTTGTGTGGGTTTGTTGCTGTTGTTTACAGTGCTTACAATTGTTTATAATGTTATACCTTACCTTTAACAAAATAGCAAAACATTATTTTGCCTATCAAAAAACTATCAAGCCTTGGTTTTTGTCTCTTTGATGTAATGCTGGAAAATAATTAAGGTACAATTTAGATACAGGTTACCAATAAGTTTTTTTCAACAATACAAGATCAGATTTCAGACATAACATTTGATGATCCTGAACTTTTAGTTATACTATCTTAGTCTTGTCAGTGTCTATTTGTTTACTTATCTACATTTTGATTCCTGCTGATATTACCTGCAGTGTGTTAGACCATTGGGAATAATTTTATTCCACATTTACCTGGTACTTAGTTTGTGATCAGTAGTTTTTGTGTTTGATGCTTACAGTATGATTCATGAGTTTCCTCACGTGTATTCCCAAGTGATTGAAATAGAGTTCCTAAGTCAGGTGCCCAGTTTTTAAGTATACGTGGAGACTTGTACCCTGAAATGATAATTTAAAATAAAACTGTATGTCAGCAAGATGGGTGTTTCCCAAATAGTCTTCCATGAACTACTTGAAATATTAATGGATATTTCTTGAAAAATATATGTGCATATACATTTGAAAAATACTGCGTGCATCCTCCTCTCATTCTCATCTGGGGCATTTCTATTATGTATTTGTATGTTAGAAATTCTGACGACTTGCAGTAAAGAAACCCGATGAACTTTATTACTCTAGATTTACACCTCCTCCCAACTTTTGATGAATAAAGGCTGCTTTTATTTATGAGATAATAATATTTTCAGGTGGAACGAATTTGGGATCTGCTCATTTAAATATGCTTATATATAATAATATTCCAGAAAGTTAGTAGTGTTTAGGGCTATATCCCTGAATGTTTCTATAGCTCTAGCATTCAAAGAAGATATCTTTTCAATTCTACAATTAATGAAAAAGAGAAAACTGGCTTATATGGTATACTCATGGCAGTTTTTATAGCCTTATTTTGCAAAAGGTAATGAATGTAGAGTGAGAAAATAGATTTTGTGGAAGATTAAGCGGTAAGTTTTTGCTAGGAATTACCCATATTTTCAGTATCTTTGGGCTTAAATTTTGTAGTGCTGTTAGATGGATGCATTTCTCATGTACTGATTCTTACTCTCAGTGTTAGACATGGAACAGCTGGGTAGCCACTGCCTCTCATTTCATTTCCTATTGTTTAACTTTGTTCCTTAGGAAATCAAGGTAACGGAAAATTGTTTCTTTTATGTTCCATTTTATGGAGTCTCAGATGGATGATTAATGACATTGTTAATTCTCACATAGTATCTGATAAGCACATTTCCTGTTAGTGTTTTGGGTTGGTAATTTAATTTGCTGCTAGATCAGAGGTTTAGTGGCTGTAGTGATTTGTAGCTGTATCATTGTATTCTTGTTTATTGTGCTTATTTGGGCACTATTTCAAAATTTTGTTGGAAAAATGTTTAACTGGGGGCTATGTTTGTAAATCTTTATGTTTGGATAAAATTACATTAACTTGATAAGTTACATAATCATTATTTGGTTTCGTTTGGTTTGAGGTGTTCTGTGGAAAGAAATGATAACTTCAAACCACAGTTTTTATTGTGAATTATAAAATGTAAAATTATTATAAAAAGCATTCCTTTAAAAAATGTTTCAAATAATCTGAAGATTCATAAGTTTTTAAACTGTTAAAATGATCATTAGATTATGAAGCATGACCTGCAATTTCTGATTTAGTAGAAACCTAAATTAGCATGTACATTACCGTATAGTTCATTTTATAGATTCATTAGTAATTTGTAATCTGAAAAGCCTGATTCAACTAATGAAGTCTCAATTATATCCATTTTCTCTTTTTAGTTATGTCAACAGTAAATACTGATTCAATTTCATTTTTTAAAAAATTATTTCCTCAGGAACTTGGGCTAGATAAAAAGAGGAATTAGTGAATACTGGTATGTATTCCTTTGCAAGACTAACAGTGCAAATGTTTTTCTTTATTAGGGAAAACAAAGTGCATGATGAAGTCTTCAGACTGTGTCATAAAGCATGCTGGTGTATATAGTACTGGCCTTGCAATGGTGGTAAGCTTCTTGTCACTATCTCTTAGACTAGTACATTTTCGAGGATAATATAAAGTCTTTCTGATCAATGGTTATTTTTTTTTTTTCTAAATTCAGCGCTTTGTCCCTTGTTTCAATTAATCTGCGGCTATCTGGATTATCAGTGGCATGCTTTTTGTATGATTTTTCCTCAGTACCCACTTGTTTCTAGCTGCTGCTTTCTTATTGGGAAACATACAAGATATGGAAAGTTTTCATGCCTATCTAAACAGAAATTTCATTTCTCAGTGACACCTTTCTAATATCTCTTAACCAGACGTCACAAAACAGTATTTAGTGTACTGAAAGCCCTACTTAACCAATGTTTAATTAAGCCTTTGGTTAAATAAGCAACTTAATTCCAAAGGAACCTAGGATAATCGTGTTCTTTAAAACATTACATTTCAAAAAAGTGTATACATGTAGCATACCTCTTCCTTATATATGGGATTTTTTTTTAAGTGAATTCAGCTTTTTGAATAATAAAAAAATGGGATTATATGACGTATTTTGCTCTTTTTCCTAAAACATGTTTTCCTTTTAAATATGAGTTAACTGGTGCTGGGCGTGGTGGCTCACGCCTGTAATCTCAGCACTTTGGGAGGCTGAGGCAGGCAAATCACAAGGTCAAGAGATTGAGACCATCCTGGCCAACATGGTGAAACCCTGTCTCTACTAAAAATACAAAAATTAGCTGAGCGTGGTGGCATG
Source organism: Saimiri boliviensis (assembly GCF_048565385.1). Taxonomy (NCBI): domain Eukaryota; kingdom Metazoa; phylum Chordata; class Mammalia; order Primates; family Cebidae; genus Saimiri; species Saimiri boliviensis. Next base: position 147,978,519 of record NC_133451.1, on the reverse strand, counting down.
TGCCTGTAGTCCCAGCTACTTGGGAGGCTTAGGCAGGAGAATTGCTTGAACCCAGGAGGCAGAGATTGCAGTGAGCAGAGATCGCGCCACTGAGATCACGCCACTGCACTCCAGCGTGGCACCTGATGACAGAGTGAGACTCTGTCTCAAAAAAAAAAAATGAGTTAACCGATTTTACTGTATTGTTGTGAGATTTTATGTTTAAATAAAATTTTGTTCAAATTTCAGTCCATGAGGAAAGTGATACTATATTTATGTCAAATGGAATGTTTTATTTATGGTAAATTTCCAAGAACATGTAAACTTCTATTATGAGACAGACCTATGATATATTTCATATGTGCGTATGTTATAGAAGCAAGGACCGAGAATTATCATCCTGTGAATTCCTCTTTATTTTAAGTATAAGATTGTCAGTGTTATCGTTACTCAAAAACCCTTTCAGTCTTCCTTGGTGGCTTGTTTATCTCAGTTCAGTCAAATTCCTTTTTTAAAATTCACTGTGTTTTTTGAATGTGAATAATTTCTTCTTACATAAAGAAAACATTTAAGTAGAATCATATATCATTAGCTGTAAATTTCAAAAAAAAGTGATTTTCTGGATATCTTCTATTTGTCTCCCCAGATTCCCCTTGATAACAGCAGGATAATAAGATCTGGGTGTTTATTCCTTCATCTCACTCCCTGCCAGGTTATCCTGGTTTGGTGTTGTCCTTTCTCTAAGGACCACAGTTCTTCTCTATATGGCCAGGTAGTCCTCTCCTGTTTCTCCTAAGCTCTTCCCTGGGCTCTGTAAATTATCTCTATTAAAACTCTTCTAGAGCGCCGGGCATGGTGGCACATGCCTATAACCCCAGCACTTTGGGAGGCTGAGGTGGGGCGGACCATCTGAGGTTGGGAATTTGAGACCAGCGTGACCAACATGGAGAAACCTCGTCTCTGCTAAACAAAACAAAACAAAAAAACAGTATTAGCCAGGCGTGGTGGCACATGCCTTGTAATCCCAGCTGCTTGGGAGGCTGAGGCAGGAGAAACACTTGAACCCAAGAGACGGATTGCACTCCAGCCGGGGCAACAAGAGCAAAACTCCAAGCACCTCCAAAAAAAAACAACAACAAGAAAAAAGAAAACGTCTTCTAGATTACCTAGTTTGAGAGTACCATCTCTTTTTTTGCAAGACCTCTGGCTGATCTAAGAGATATAGTTGATGATTTGCTAGCTATACTGATAAACCATTTTTGCAAGTCAAAAACATTCTTCCTATTTGTTGTTTACTACATTTGTTGCAGAGCCTTGAATAATAGAATTCCGAAAACCTGGCTTTAAATCTCACCTCACTTGTAATCCAACTCTGGGACTTGGATTTAGTCTTGGGCCTCATGCTTTTCCTTTATAAAGGAAAGATTGTCTGGTTCTACTTTCTTAAGGTTCTTTCTAGCTTTTAGTATTTGGTAGGTATCAGTGTTTCATTGAAACATGTATTCTATTTGTCTATTTTTTGGGGGGTATAGAATTGGAGAGTCTTAACTTGTATTTTAGTTCCATAAATTTTACTTAAAATTTTTTCCACAAAGAATGTAATTATTATTACAGCATAAGTTGCCATAACAGAAAAAAAGAAACTGGCAGAAGTTTCAGTCCATCTGTAGTTATTTCTCAGTACTTTTCTCAGTAATTCTAGAAAACCTATGCAATTATTTTACAAGTATGTAGATCAAGAAGGTATTTTAAAAAATCAGAAATGGTAGTATTTAAAAATTCAATTTAGTTACAGAAATTATTATAGACAAGAAAGCTTAAATTGTTGGCTCCTCCAAACTTCATTTGAATTAGAATTCATTTTGAAGAAAACACTTCCAACTCTTTGACTTAATTAAGTGATATTAGGGTAAGTGTATAGTTTACCTTTTTTTCTTTTGCTCTATAACTGAGTTTTGTATATTGTGGATAGCTGTTAAGAAGTTGTTTTTCAGAGAACCCTTTTTGGCTTCTGAGTAGTAAAATGTTTAAATGAAGCTCTCTACTATCATTGAGAGTTGATAAATTGCTAAATGTATGCAATTTTGATGGTTGTCATGGTTAAACAGGTGGTTGGGTGACAGTGATTATATTTCCTTGTTCCTTGATTACAGGGTGCAATATGTGACTTCTGTGAAGCCTGGGTTTGCCATGGTAGGAAATGTCTCAGTACACATGCCTGTGCCTGCCCTCTTACTGATGCTGAGTGTGTTGAATGTGAACGAGGCGTGTGGGACCATGGTGAGTCATTAGACAAACTAATGAGCTTTGTTATAAGTGAAGGTTGACTTTGAAATATTTTGAATGCTGTTTTTGAGATTTTTTTCAAGATACTGTCAATCCTTACTACAGGTACTGTTTTGATTATCCATGTAGTTAGAAAAGGGATCTATGCTATCAGTTATTGTATAGTCAATGCTAGTATTGTTTAACCAAATGTGGATGAGAGTTGTAGTGGAGCAGGTAGGCTCTTTGAGCATTGTATTTTGTGAGTAGCTAGTAGATAGTAAGAGCTCCTTTTTTTATGGTTCAGTTTCAAGGACTTAAACAGTTTTCATTTTAGGTTTTGTCAGAACAAAAATGAACAATTTTGGTGTACCTCCAAAGTAACTTGCCGTTTCTTTTAAGCCGTTCTAGAGACAGGAGTTTTTTAAATTAAAGTTTTTCATATTTACATTTTTGTTTTTTTTCTTTTAATCCAATAGGAGGCAGAATATTCAGTTGTTCTTTTTGCCATAACTTTCTCTGTGAAGATGATCAATTTGAGCATCAAGCCAGCTGCCAAGTTTTAGAAGCAGAAACATTTAAATGTAAGTTTTTAAATATTAGATGTTCTTTATATCCAAGATTCGGAATAGTATAAGTATTAATTAAAAAGGAATCAAGTTGTTTTTTTTTAACAGCTTCTCATGAACGGTAATTTAACTGGATCTTTATTTTCTGTCTAGAAAACACTCAAAACAGTCAGAGTATAGTTCTGAATTTTTCAGCAGAAATGACAATGGCACATTGGTTGGGCCAGTTCTTCATTTCATTAGCTTGATTTGATTAGGCATTGCAAGACTTACACCTTTTCTGGTTCAGAATACCACATACCATTTTTGCCTTCAAAGTATTATAAAAACGAAACATCACCCTTCTTCCTTCCTATTTCCAGATGCCCTCCAGTAAGTGATACCACCCTGTTTGTTTCTCCTATTTGGGTCCAGTGATTCTTAGATAGAACTGTGTATCAAAAATACCTCTGGAGGTTTTAAAAATAGATAGATGCCCAGGCCTCATCTCTGGAGATTCTATCTTTAAGTCTGTGGTGGGTGCCAGGCCACCTGCATTTAACCTCTACACAAAATTCTCATGTATTTTCCAGTTGAGAGCTGGCATTACTGAGTGGGATAATAGTATCATTTTTACAGACAGTTTCTTTCTTGGAAGGTTCATTGAAATAAGACTCCATATAAAATAGTATGTTTAACCTGGCATTTAAATAGCCCTTATTAAATAGTAGTTACTATTACAGGAAAAAGACTGAAGTTCCCTAGGTATTTTCTTCCTTTAATTTGGTTTTTGTTCTGGTATGAAATGCTAATTATTATACTTATGTATAAATTTAAAGTTGATAAGTTATGAGATATGCATACAACATGCATACTACACACACACATATGCACAATATATATGTATGCATGTGTATATAATTCTTGCAGTATTTATATATAAAATTCTCAAAGATTAAAAGAGCATCTCAACGTATATAGTACTGTTAGGCCTTTCTTAGACTTTTGCAGAATGTATAATAAGAAATTGAATATTTTATTTGTGACACGGGAGCTTTGTGTATTTTATGGTATTTGAACCCGAAAGACAGGCAGCTGTGAGTAATAAGGCAAGCTTTCATTGTAAGCTTTTAGTGATTTGATAAAAGATGAAACAAAAATCTAAGAACCAAATAATGGGATTTTAAGGTGAATCTGTTTCCCACAGGTGTTTCATGCAATCGGCTTGGTCAGCACTCATGTCTCCGTTGTAAGGTATACCTATGCATTTTTTTCTTTTTAGATTTTGTTTTTAATCTCTGTACCTCTCCACCAGTCCTTGGATTATTTATAGCTATAATTAATTTGTAAGGGTCCTTAAAATTATATAGTTTAACACTTTTATTGTTGAGATTGTGGAATTGAAGTTGAGAAAGCTCACATGACTTTCCAGTGGTCATCCAGTCACCTTGTAGTAGAGATGTGAGTAGTGCACATTTCTCTGGAATCCTGGCTTGGTGTTTTTAATGGAGAACATTCTGACCAAGGCGATGAGAGTCTATTTTAATTCAAAATGTACATAGAAGAGTTTGGGTAAAGATTTCCATATTGTTCTGTGTCCTTAGGCCTAGTCTCTATCATTGTTCATCAAAGATTACTCAACAGATGCAGCCAAGTCACTTCCTCTCAGAAGCATTTCTCTAGTTCTTATATTCCTAACTCTGTCACTTTTTTATCTTCCAACTCTTTCAGTTTCACCAAATGACTTTCAGGCATTGTCTATGCTGTTTTCTCTGCCTGGAACACTTTTCCATCTTTGCTTACCCTATTGGCCCTCCCATTCTTCATATCGCGAATAAGACTTGGTGTCTCTAAGATCCCCTTCCCAAATCCCATGTGTGTTTTGCTGCCCTTCCCTCTGCACTTCCCCTTCAGTGCTTAGTGTCTTGTAATTGCTTTTTCTGTATCTCCATCCCCAGTTAGACCATATACTGTGTGAGGGTAAGTAGGCTATTCACCATTATTTCATTTCTTCTGGGACCTTATGAATACGCAAATATTTATTAATGACGAAATGTACTTACATGTCATACTCAGTATAGTTAGTCTGCCTTTTGTTAGATCATTGTTCAGAAGAGTCCTGACAAAAACCATTTCTGTTAAGAACATTAAATGGAAAGTGTGACTGGTCCCGACAAAATTCTTAATCTCTGCCTTAAGAAAACTGTATCTTTAAAACACTGAATACTGTGTTTGGTATATTTTTACATTTTTATTTATTGACTTTATTTTGCTTCTCCTATATAGGCTTGTTTCTGTGATGATCATACAAGGAGCAAAGTGTTTAAGCAAGAAAAAGGAAAACAGCCTCCTTGCCCTAAATGTGGGCATGAAACTCAGGAGACTAAGGACCTTAGCATGTCAAGTAAGGCCCTTAGGATGCTAAGGAAGTGATTTTTGCTTTCATACTTTGACAAAGTTTATCTTCTTTTTTTTTTTTTTTTTTTTTTTTGGTTTGTTTCTCTTATTGCCTCTTATTTGAAAAGATGAATGTGTTCTCTTAAGCAAGTGGAATTTTACAGCTTAGGAAAATATGTGGGTAAAGTTTTTCAATTTTACTTAAATATGCCAATAATCATTTTGATATTTGGTATTTGCCTTAGTCAATGACAACAAATACTGAAATTTATGATAGTGATTTTTAAAATTTTTGTTGAGGCTTCCTTGTTAAATAGTTAAGTTGCTATAATTCCTTAATATTAAAGTGGTGGTAATCTTAAGTACTTAAAGTCAAATTCATTCTGAAGCTATCTTAGGTGTGTGGTATTTGAGCACCTATATTTATTTACATAATATATCACTACTATAGGAAATTATCTTGTGGTTTTTATGTAACTTTTTTTTGTGAAGGAATAAGAGTACTATAAGCATGCTTATGGTAATGCAGCTCCCAATTTTGTTAAAGAGAAATTTGACTCTTAAGCAAACATGTCAGAATGGAACCATAATTCTAAGTGACTCTGACCGCACTGTTTAATCATAGATATAGTGGCACAGTGAAGTGAGACCGATGATTTTGCTGATCTTCTGCACTAAACTTTGTGTCACTACTAAGGCAGAAGAAATGACAGGCTTTGTTTATCAGTGCATCTGCATTGTAAAATAGCTGTCTTATGAAAAGTGTACTGACCAAACAAAAGGTATTTTAGTTTTAAACATGCCTTTTTACCTTTGGAGTGGTCTATTGGTCTAATTTGTTTTCTAGATTGAATGAAACAACACTGTAACTTTTATTTTTATGGTGTGTATATAGACTCAGGTGAAAAAATTAGGAAAATATGACCCATTTTTTTTCATTTGGAATTAAAGCAGCCAATGAAATTCATGAAATTTTATAAAGGACGATGAGAATACAGAGAACTGGAACTAACAAAATGCCATGTACATATCTGTCTTCTATAGCACGCTCCCTGAAATTTGGCAGGCAGACTGGAGGTGAAGAGGGAGATGGAGCTTCTGGGTATGATGCTTATTGGAAGAACCTTTCATCTGATAAATATGGTGATACCAGCTACCATGATGAGGAGGAGGATGAGTATGAAGCAGAGGATGATGAAGAGGAAGAAGATGAAGGCAGAAAGGATTCAGACACTGAGTCATCAGATTTGTTTACTAATTTGAATTTAGGAAGGACCTATGCTAGTGGCTATGCTCACTATGAGGAACAAGAGAACTAGGGGAGCTGCTTGTCCACTGGTGGCCGTGTGTGCGAGGAGCAGTAGTGTGTGTGCACTTGATGAATTGTGTGTGATGTTCAAAAGTACCTTAGCCACTTAGCCTTGTGCAGAAGACTAGTTATACTTAATGGGCCAAGGGGTAGGGCGTAACATTTTTATGGAACTGATAATCAGGCTTATGGCATAAGAAAAATAAGTTTCAAATGTAAGGTGTTTATTGATTGAAGCAATTGAAGTATCATGGATTAGGTTATTACTGATTTCAGTAATCTAATATGTTTTGCCAATTAGATACATACATACAGGATAAAGGAATAGGATGGTAACATATTTGTTGGAAATTAAATTACGGTTTTTATTAAAAAATACTGCTTCATTCATCTGATTTTGTAAAATGTAATGAGTAAAATGAATTGCTGTATTTCTCCTTTTATGTCCACAGAATGAAAGTCATATGTTGTTTATTCTAAATTTTCATTAAATATTCATGTCACCTTGAGTTGTCACGATATGTATGTTTTAGTATTTGACCTGTTCTCTTTCTTCACAATGTATGTCCTCAGTGGTACCTATTATTAATGCGTTAAATGTATTGACAAAGTGACTAGTTAGCCAGTTTTCAGATACAGTATCAGAAACAGTATTTTTACAGAAGCTTTACCAAGGACATTTTATTTCTCTTTGAATAAATCTATTATTTATATAAATTTGATATTTAATTTTTTGTTCTATATTTTCATTTTCTTTTGGAAAGCATTCTAATTTTTTTACAAACTGCTTTAGTTTTTGCTCATGTGGAAATAGGTAGTAGAGATTGTGTGGTATACACTTAAAGATAAGCAGCCCAGACCCCATCACTGATGATAGGCAGAGGATAGACAGTCCTGTCACAAGTCCCAGTTGTTACAACTTAAACACTGGCAGTTAATGGGGATTGGGTGGTTATAGAAGGAAATGCATTATCTGATTTGCTGACATTTAAGATGTTTGGAGAAAATTGTAGCTATGAGGATAACAGGGTTGGATGGCCATTGTTAAACCATTCTTGTTCTGTAGAAGCATAATAAACAGCCAAGGACAATAACAGGCAATGGAAAGCCAGATGTCAAAGTTAGAGGGCCTCTGGTCACAAGTGAAAAAGCTTTTCGTCTTTTGCAGTAAGACAGTTTGAAAAAACTGAGGAGTAAGCCCAAGACTTAATAGTTTCAAAGGATAAACTTAGAAGACAGTTGCCAGCCAAGGCAAGTCCATTATGCCAATGCCAGGAAACTGCTTGGGATAATCTGTGACGTTGACAAATAAGATGGAGACATCTGAATCGGTGGCTCTGGAGATTTTTACTCCCCAGACTCCTGAACTTCTGAGCTTGCAGTCATAGCCCACCCTTCCATGTTATGGGCAAGCACTCCCCATTTCATTCGCAGGCTGGATGAGGATGCAGAGGCTGCTTTCCCCAGGAAACGTGCTCCCTTCAAGACTTGCCCTGTCTCCAGGCCATTATAGTTAATATCTCCAGGCCTAAAATTAGGGTTAAGTGACTATAAAATTAACCGAAACTCAGTTGAGGTGCTGGAACTGAAGTGAGAGGAAACAGACTTACCCCAAAAGAACTGCAATTAGGAAGAGTTGGAGGAATATGCTTGAGATAGGAATCGGTGCTTAAGAGGGAAAAAACAAAATTAGGGAGGAGTTTGATGGCAGCTCCCACGCTGGGTGTTTGGATTGCAGGGTAAGAGATTCAGAGAGTCTCAATACCCTGGCTAGGAGCCTGTGAGGTAGTGTCAACTTGTTACCAGGATGGCTTCTTGAATTACGGAAGGAGTAATGGCCCTTTCTGAACAAAGTAGAAAAACTGGGATTACTGTGACATGGTGGAAAAATGGATTTAAAAGGTTAAGGGAATTGGGTATGCTGGAATGGATTGGAGGATTTATTAGATGATTATGTTCCATGGGAAGGCTCAGTGGACACGTTATTTAACAGGGCCATAGAAACGTCCACTGATGGTGGCGTACAAGCATCTCTAAAAATCCGTGGTAGCTCTCAGTAGGCCAGATCCGACAGTAGGAAGGGAAAGCAGAGTTCAGCTTGCTGATAGCAATGTATGACAAGATTCTGAAAAATAGTGGCTGAAGTGGCAGTGCCCAAATGTCAAGAGTCAGGGGGTTACAATTAATGAGAAAGTGAGGGTGGTAGTCAAGGGGTCCTAACCTGCAAAGAGTTATGGAGAAGGCTAATACAACATAGCACCTTAGGGACAAAACGAATGGGTAGCTAACAAGAATACGACTCAGTTTATGCCATTAGATCAAATTAAGGATGGATTACATGGAGGCCAATGAAATGATAGCATCCCTTGCTCAGTTTCTGGACCTGAGTCACTTTTCAGACCTGTAGCCCAGACTGAAGAGGTGGAAAGACTATGAATCCCTGTCATCTGTACCAGGTAATGATGCCCTTTGGTGTTTCCTCAAAGGGACCCATAGCCATTTGCCCTGATAATTCTGTGCTTAGGAAAGGGGAAATATAAGGGATTTCAAGGATTGTTGAACACAAAAATTAATTGACATTGATAATTCAGATACTCAGTGTCCCTGTTGCTTCTTCGCAGTGGGTGAGGGAGGAGTTGGGTTATTCAAGGAGTCCTGGGAAAGTTTAAGCTTACAGTGGTTTCACAGCATGTGTGGAAGGCCAGGTGGAAGCCTCCAAAACTGCCCACCCTCGTGTCTTCTCACTTCAGGCAAGATAGTAATACACAATAGTATCACTTGGCAGGACGCAGTACCATCCTTAAAGATCTAAAAGATGCAGATGATCATCTCATCATATGTATGTTAACTCACCATTTGGGCCCCTGCAGAAACTTTATGGATCCTAGAAGATGGCTATAGACAAGCTCAACGAAGTAATAGCCTTGATTGCAACTGCTATGCCAGATGTTGTGTCTTTGTTAGAGCAGATACATGTGGCCCAAATACATGGAATATCTTGGTTTGCGCAAAAGCATTATTTTTTCTGAGAGGGGAATCAGAAACAATTTGCATTCACATGGAATGGACAACAATATACATTTATAGTTTTGTAAATGATGCCACTTTATCCTAAAGAACATAGATCTGTTGCATAATGACTACGTTGAGGCTGGATGAACAAGTGGTTAGAACATTGAGAACTTGGTAGGAGATGTGTTCCAGAGGGAGGATCTAAATCTTATGAACTTTCAGTACATAAACCTTATAAACTCTGCCACACTCCTAAAATTTTTAGGGTTCCAACAGTGAAGGACAGTTTGATGCATCCTGTCTAAAGTATAAAGCAAATGACCGTGTATTTTCTTATGCTGAAGAAGGATGCACAATGCTTGGTGAGCCATCCTGAGTCCTGGAGGCAGCATATGTCACACCTGAGGATAGTGTTCCAGCGAGTATTAACAGTTGATGCAAAAGGCTGCCTGTTGTGAGTGGAGCCCCCAGCAGGAAAGAGTTCTGCGGCTGGTCTAGGTTGCGGTGAAAGTAGCTCTGCTTTCTGGGCCACAGAGTAGATGCTATTATATTGGAGAAATTAGTGATGGGATAAGGTGTGATGTAGCAAGCCACGGCAGGAGAATCACAATGCTGATCTCTGGGTTATAGAGGAAACTTATGCCATCTGCATTTAGAGACTCACTTACTCCCAGAGGCAGAAAGAATGGTTTCCAAATTACCAAGGCCTATCTAGTTACCAACACTGTGAAATGTCACCTGTTAGCAGCAGGGGCATCATCCCTTTGGGAGAAAAATCAGAGCAGCCACCCCAGAATGGTTAGTGGTTCATTATCAGTGGAATAGATTCACATTCTTGGAATGGGCTTACCTTTTCTTCCTGCACGGCCTCATCCAGCATTGGGGGGCTTATGGAATGTTTGTTTCACTGGCCTGAAATCCCACAAAATATATGTCAGGCCATGGAATCACCTTTGAAGTAAAGGAGGTTGCAATAATAGGTCTGTGACCATGGGATTCGCTATCACATAGTGCACCACTCAGAAACTTCCTACCCAATGATATGGTGCAATGATGTGCTAAAAACACACTGAAGCAGCAGTTCAGAGGAAATACTGTGTAAGAATTTCACACCATCCTTCAAGTTACAGATATGCATTGAATCACAGGTATTTTTATTTCAATGTGTTTCTAATAGGAAAATGCATGTGTGGTAGGTTGAATAGTGTTACCCCAAAAGTCATGTTCTTCTGGAACGTCAGAATGTGACCTTATTTGGAAGCAGGGTCTCTGCAGATGTAAGTAGACAAGATGAAGTCATACTCGGTTAGAGGGCGCTCATATCCAAAGATGATGACACAAGACACACAGGGAAGAAAGCCATGAGAAGGTGGAGTTAGAGATTGGCGTGATTCAGCCACAAGCCAAGGAATGCTAAGCATTGTCCCAAACCACCAGAAATGGGAAGAGAAGCATGGAAACGATATCCCTCAGACCCTCTAAAAGTAATTAATAAACACTGCCAACACCTTGATATTGCACTTCGGGCCTTCTGAATTGTGAGAGAATACATTTTCTGTTTTTTTAAGTCATCTAGTTTGTGATAATTTGTTATAGCAACCCTAGGAAGTTAATATGCCATGGGAATTAAAGGTGGAAGCAGGAGTTGCCATCATTCCCAGCGATTCACTGGGAACATTATGCTTTCCATCTCTGCACCCCTGAGTTCTGAATGACTAGAATTCTATGTCCTCAGAGGGGACACCTTTCTTCAGGGGACTGAATAAGTGCCACCATTGGATTATAAGCTATACCTGCCACCCTGATGTTTGTGGCTTTCTATATCTAGGGACTAAAAGCCAAGAAGAGAAATCACTGTCTTGGCAGAGATGGGTACCTTTCTTCATTAGAAGGAGGTAGGGCTGCTTTTACATGTTAAGGATAGGGAAGATTATAAGTAGAATTCAGGCAAGAGTTTTCTAGGTGCTCCTTTGCCCACTTGTGGGTATAAATGAACATCTATGGACATAGCCAACAGCCCCAGGCTATGAAGGTCATAGTGACTAGACTCTTGGGAATGAGGGTTTGGGTTATACTGCCAGATAAATTACCAATACTAGAAGAGGTGGTAGCTGTCAGGTAACTTCAGGACCTGCCTCAGCTTCAGAGAGCTGCCTTGGCTGAAATAAAATCCTTCCCAGAAGAGAGCAGGCATCTGGCTAATTTAGCTCAACAAGGCCCATCATGACAAATAGCTATGAAGTGATGATCCCTATACAGAATGTAATAGCTGACACTTAAGAACATGGGGTAATATGCTTCTTCCTCTACATTTTGGTAATGGTTTGGCAAACTCCTTACTGGAATATTGTAATGATGTATGTAAGGTTGACCTTTTATAAGTCACCTACAAGCTTTTGCTCATGCAGAATGTATTAGTCCATTTTTGAAAGTGAACAGACCATATAGCATGGTCACCTGTGCCTTAGAGAATGACTAGTTACTTACTTGCCTAATGGGAATAATTCAAAGAATGAAGCTTAATATGTTAAGCCCTAATAATATTCTGTGGAACTAAACATAGTATAATGCTAAATCAGACATATGGAAACATTTTAAATAAGAAATGCCATGTAAACAGAGGCAAGGGATTTTTTTTTTTTTTTTTTTGAGATGGAGTCTCACCAAGCTGGAGTGCAGTGGCCCTAACTTGGCTCACCACAACCTTCGCCTCCCAGGGTCAAGTGAGTCTTCTGCCTCAGCCTCCCAAATAGCTGGGATTACATGCATGCACCACCACACCTGGCTAACTTTTGTATTTTTAGTAGAGACGGGTTTCGCCAGGCTGGTCCAGAACTCCTGACTTGAGGTGATTTGCCTGCTTTGATCTCCAAAAGTATTGTAATTACAGGCGTGAGCCACCATGCCCAGCCTGGGCATTTTTGATGAAGATCTTTGGTGAGAAAGCAAAATAATATGCCAACTGCAATTTGCTAATTTAAATAACTCAATTTAGCCACTACACAGCGGTACTTTTATATTAAATCCCAGTAAAAATTCAGTTAGCATTTGTTATATACCTGTCATCCAAATACTAGAGTACTAGGATAGATGAAAGATTTAAAGGTAAATACGGTATTATGTAAACTGTTCGAGCTTAAATTTTATCAGTGAAAATAAGATGCAGTACAAGGTGAATGGTAGCTCACATTTGCTAAGTGTTCCCTGTGCTGCCCAAGCTGTTGTACCTGCATAGACACATTGAATTCTCACAACAGAGGCAGTGCACAGTGCTTAGCTCCCTAAGCAAGCCGGGTCCTCTCCTTACCCTGCTCTGCCGAAAGCTGTTCCCATGAACTTGGCAAGGCAGGTCTCACACCACAGTGTTTCACTAGAAGTAGGTAGTTAGGTTCCAGGCAGCCTGTGCTCAGAACTCAAAACTGTCCCAGGCCATAAGCTTTCCCAGGGAGACAGCAACCAGTTTTCAGGCCATGTCCTTCCCCGTCCACCTGCATATCTGGGGCACACAGCTCCTGTGCTTGTGGCTGCAGCACACTTCCCACTTGCCCCTTGGTTCTGGCCAAGGGAGTCTGTGTCCAATGGAGATCATATTATAAATCTCAGTTGGGAACTTCTTTTAACCTGTGACTGCTGCCTGAGTCAGCTGACAGACTTCCATGTGGTCATCTGTGAGGTAGAATCAGAAATAGCTTCCCTCTGTCCTAACTGGAGACTGGGATTGCACACAAAGTACTTTGTACTGCTGCTCTTCTCCTACACTCCCCACCACTTACTAAGTCATCTCCAGCACTGGGTAGAGTTAAGGTCGTCCTCTATGACCAGGATTGCCAGAGTTCCCCAGGGAGAGGTGCATATCCTGGAGGTAGTTTATCCCCCTCCCACACTGGTGTCTGGCTCATGAATTTTTACCTGGGTTTGTGAACTGACAGAAGGGAGTTTATCATTTTTGGTAAATGTTTATTGCCACTTACAGTTAATAAGTAGGTGGAAGCTTGCACCGCCTCACAACCAGGAAGCAATGCAAACGTGTCAAGCTGGATATTGCCTGCTACACCAATGAGCAACTATATCAGAGATGTAACCCATTCCCTAAGCCTATAGACGTGATAGCTCTTTGTTCTTTTAGATGCTCAACAGCCTCTCACATGAAAGATTTGTCCAAGGCTAATTCAGCACTATTCTTGTGTCAGAATGTGGTCAATTATTGGTTGGAAACAGTTACTAAGAATTCTTGGAATCAGTAATTGAACATAGGATCATTTAAGGATGCAGCCTAGGGTGCTATACTTAAAAATATAGGCCACAGAGCTCTAAATGTTCATTTGTCCAAATATGGGGAAATGCCTCTGTAGGATTCTAACAATCTAAATATTTTAAACAACTCTAAATTTGCTTTGGGTATCACTAATTTTTGCCAATGAGAAACCTATTTTTATACTCATTATGTGAATTATAAAAGTGTCAACGGTTGCCAAGATCTAAACTAGTTGAAGCTTATTTATTAGCCACCCCATAAGTGTGACCTTTCCAATTAAATGCTAGCTAATTATACCAGAAACGTAAATTCCCGATTTAGGTAACTGGCTTCTCCTACATATAGACTGAAATGAGCTAACAATTTATATCACATTAGATATGTTCAACAATTTAAAATAAATTACAGATATAAATATACCAGCAAAAGGTGCTACTCATTAAAGAAGACAATTACTATCCTAATTAACTGAATTTATATACAACTAGGGATTCCAGCTATGAAGTTGACTGAATTCTTGTTAGTTATTATAAAAGATACATTGAACTTTATTTATAGTTGCTGTGTCAATAACTCAAGTAGACACATAGTCTTTTTCTCCAGATTCATATTATACATATTGTATAAGTTTTTTTTGTAGCCATGGAAGTTAGCACATCCTACACAGCTTTATCACTTGACTAAATTTTTCATTTCTTTGGTTCTTCAGAATCCTGGGAAATAGCAATAGGAATTCTCTTTAACTGTAAAGACCTTTGAATATGATGGAATCTTTCATTCTTAACTATAATTTCAGGATCCTTGAACGCTTATGGATATTTTTATCAGTTGAATCCTACATATTTCTTATGGCTTTGTGTAACTTATAATAACAACCTATAATGTCGGTCTACTGATATAATTGCTATTATATCCCATTGCAGGAGACATTCAAGTATAAGAACTCCTTCTTTTCTAAGGGATTATTCTCAGGAAGAAAACATACAATGTTATTTTAAGGTGTATATGACATATTACAGTGGCCCCCAAATCTATATCTCTGACCCCAATTACTTTCCTGAATTCTGGAGTTTTATTTCCAGTGTTCTACTAGACATTTCTACTTACATATCTAATAAGTATCTCAAGCAATCATGGACAAAATAGAGTTGAATTTTGCACCTCACCTCTTTAATCTCTTCTTCCTTACATCTTTCTCGTCACAATACAAAAGCATGAATATTCATTCATATACTCAGGCTAAAAACCTAGGAGTTATTCTTGATTCCTCCCTTTTTCTTGCCCATTCCTCCTGTTCTATCCACCCCATCATTATGTTCTGTTGCCTCTGCCTATAAACACAACCTGAGTCACTCCATCCAAGTCACCATCATCTCTCAGCAGAACAATTTCAATATATCTTTAACTGGTCTTTTTGCTTCTGCCCCTGCTCTTCTGTCATCCATTCTTCATGAAGTGATTTTGTTAAAATTGAAGTCAGATGTTCTTTCCTCCCCAAAACTCTCCAGAATTTTTTTTATCACACTCAGAATAAAATCCAAACTTATTACCTATTTTTTACAAGATATGATCTTTGTAAATTCTCTGCCCTCATCATCTATCCACCTCCATCCTCAGTAGACAATGGTCAGAGAGCTTTTTTATTTTCCTTAAACTCACTGAGCTTATTTCTCTCACAGGGATTTTGCTGTAGCCCTTCCCTCTGAACAGAATACCATTTCCTCTAATTGTAGGAAGGCTGATCTTTTTGAATAATTAAAATTTCAGTTTAAATCACGCCTTGCTGTTCTCTATCACTACACACTATTTGAATTCTGTCCATTGCATTTATCAATACTTACATATATTTTTGTGGTCACTATTTGGCTTTAACAATAATATGCACAGATCAGGCCTATTTTGTTCACTACTATATTTCCAGGGCTTATGGGATGTGATATTTTTAATGTGTGTTTTAAAAAGAACAAACATTCAGAATATAATCTAACTCTTCAAATATCTATTGATAATTTCATCCAAGTGTTCCATAAGCAGCTCAATATTTAATTCCATAAATCTTTTTTCTGTATTCCCTGTGACAAAGAACATCACCACCTGTCCGTGTGATGTTTCTTAGTGCTCTCATAGGTGACTTACAAGTCCAGAAAAAATTATTCAGAGACTACATTTTTTTAATATGTGAATTTGATTTGGTTCTATGAATTTGATTATTATTTTTATTAATATGAACATTTTAATCACCTTTAAATTTGTTTTAACCAGTTATTTATATTTCTTTAAAAATTTCAACTACTTTTATATATCTATTGTACTTAATATTTCTTTTAGAATCACCTCATCTGACTCACTATCAACACAGATGTATATATACCGAGTCTCACATTCTCTGAAATGTTGCAGTATTGCTTATATATAAATAATAAAAATTAACTTTAAAATAACAAGTCTAATTCAACCATCAATTTATACATTTTATACCATAAATAGAAAATAATAAAAGAAAAAATTCTCATAAACCTAAAATAATGAATATGCACAGTTTTGTTCTCTTTACACAAAAATATTAATATTAAGGAGAGAGCTGGAGCAATATGGCTGAATAAAAGCCTCCAGAAATACTTTCTTCCCACAAGAATACCAATTTGAACAACTATCCACACAAAAAGCTACCTTCAGAAGAACCAAAAGTCAGGTGAGCAATCACAGTACCTGGTTTTAACATCATATTAAGGAAAGAGGCATGAGAGGGTAGGAGAGACAGTCTGGAATCATCTACATCACCCTCCCCCATCCACTGGCCATGGCTGTGTGATACAGAGACAGAATCTGCGCACTTAGGGGAGGGAGAACACGGTGATTATTCTTGCATTAGAACTCAATGCTGCCCCATGACAGCAGAAAGCAACATGCGTCACAACTCAGCCAGCACCCACAGAGGGAGCATTTAGACCAGCCCTAGCCAAGGTGGAATCACCCATTCCAGTGGTCAGAACCTGAGTTCTGGCAAGCTCTGCCACCAGAGACTAAAGAGCTGTGGGGTCTTAAATAAACTTGAAAGGCAGTCTAAGACACGAGGACCATAATTCCTGGACAAGTCCTGGTACTCTGCTGTGCTCAGAGCCAATGGACATGGGGTACACATGACCTAACGAGTCACTATCCAGGGTGAACAAGGGAATGTTTGTGTCAACCTTCAGCTGACCCCAGGCAGCACAGCTCACATCTGCAAAAGAGACTTCTTTCTTCTGCTTCAGGAAAGGAGAGGCGGGAGTAAAGAAGGCTTTGTCTTGCAACTTGGATATCAACTCTGCCACAGTAAGACTGGGCACCAGGCAGAGTTCTGAGGCCTTATTTCAGAACCTAGCTCCCAGAAGACATTTCTAGACATATACTGGGCCAGAAGGGAAGTTGCTACCTTGAAGGGAGGGAACCAATCATGGCAGGATTCATCACCTGCTGACTAAAGCGAACATGGACCCTGAATAATCAGCAGGAGTCCCCAGGAAGTACTCACCATAAACTTTGGGTAAGACTCAGAGACGTCCTAGCCTCAGGTGTGACCCAGCATATTCCCTGCTATGGTGGCCATGGGGAGAGACTCCTTCTGCTTGAGGAAATAACAGGAAATAGTAAAGAGAACTTGGTCTTGCGGCTGGGTACTGGCTTGGTAACAGGGAATAGAGCATGAAGTAAGCTCCTGGGTCTCTGATGACAGGCCTTGGCTCCTGGATGACATTTCTGGCCCTGCCTTGGGTCAAAAAGGAGCCCACTGCCCCTAAGAGAGAGTCCTAGAGGCCTGGCAGCATTCAACACATGCTGACTGAGGAATGGGCCTTGAATGAACATTGGTGGTAGCCAGTATCTATCCATCTATCTATCTATCTATCTATCTATCTATCTATCTATCTATCTATCTATAGTTTATATACTCTATATATATAGTTTATAACTATATATATATATATAGTATATAACTATATATATATATATATAGTTTATAACTATATATATATATATATATATATATATATATATAGTTTCAATTATATTGAGGTATGTTCCTTCTATGCCTAGTTTGTTTAAAATTTATTTTACTTTAAGTTCTAGGGTACATGTGCAGATCATGCAGGTTTGTTACGTAGGTATACACATGCCATGGTGGTTTGCTGCCTCCATCCCCCTATCACCTACCTTAGGTATTTCTCCTAATGTTATCCCTCCCCAATCTTCCCAAATCCTGCTATCCCTCCCTTAGCACCCCCACCAACAGACCCACATGTGTGATGGTCCCCTCCCTGTGTCTGTGTGTTCTCATTGTTCAACACCCATCTATGAGTGAGAACATGCAGTGTTTAGTTTTCTGTTCTTGTGTCAGTTTGCTGAGAATGATGGTTTCCAGATTCATTCACGTTCCCACAAAAAACATGAATTTCTGAGAATGATGGTTTCCAGATTCATCCACGTCCCCACAGAAGACATGAACTCATCTTTTTTGTGGCTGCATAGTATTCCATGGTATTTACGTGCCACATTTTCTTTATCCAGTCTATTATTGATGGGCATTTGGGTTGGTTCCAAATCTTTGCTGTAAACAGTACCACAATGAACATACGTGTGCTTGTGTCTTTATAATAGAATGATTTATAATCCTTCGGGTATATACCTAGTAATGAGATTGCTGGGTCAAATGGTTTTTCTATTTCTAGATCTTTGAGGAATCACTGCTCTGTCTTCTACAATGGTTGAACTAATTTACCCTCCTCACCAAGAGTGTAAAAACATTCCTATTTCTCCACATTCTCTTCAGAATGTTGTCTCCCGATTTTTTAATGATCGTCATTCGAACTGGCATGAGATGGTATCTGGATGTGGTTTTGATTTGCATTTCTCTAATGACCAGTAATGATGAGCGTCTTTTCATATGTTTGCTGCCACAAAAATGTCTTTTTTTTTGAAAAGTATCTGTTCATATCATTTGCCCACCATTTGACGGGGTTGTGTTTTTTTTCTTATATATTTGTTTTAGTTCTTTGTAGATTCTGGATGTTAACCTCTTGTCACATGGGTAGCTTGCTGTACAGAAGCTCTGGAGTTTAATTAGATCCCATTTGTCTATTTTGGCTTTCGTTGACAATGCTTTTTGTGTTTTAGTCATGAAGTGCTTGCATATGCCTATGTCTTGAATGGTATTGCCTAGATTTTCTCCTAGTTTTTTTACGGTGTTAGGTCTTACGCTTAAGTCTTTAATCCATTTGGAGTTTGTCAAAGACCGGATAGTTGTAGGTGTGTGTCATTACTTTGAAGGCTTTTGTTCTGTTTCATTGGTCTATATCTCTGTTTTGGTACCAGTACCATGCTGTTTTAATCACTCTGGCCTTGCAGTATAGTTTTAAGTCAGGTAGTGTGATGCCTCCTGCTTTGTTCTTTTTGCTTAGAATTATATTGTCTATGCAGGCTCTCTTTTGGTTCCATATGAAATTTAAGGTGTTTTTTCCCCCCAGTTCTGTGAAGGTCAATGGTAGCTTGATGGGGATAGTATTGAATCTGTAAGTTACTTTGGGCAGCATGGCCATTTTCACGATATTGATTCTTCCTAACTATGAACATAGAATGTTTTCCCATCTGTTTGTGTCCTTTCTTATTTTCTTGAGCAGTGGTTTGTTGTTCTCCTTGAAGAGGTCCTTTGCATCCCTTGTTAGTTGTATTCCTGGGTATTTTATTCTCTTTGTAGCAATTGTAAATGGGAGTTCACTCATGATTTGGCTCTCTGTTTGTCTGTTATTGGTGTATAGGAATGCTTGTGATTTTTGTACATTGATTTTGTATATTGAGACTTTGCTGAAGTTGCTTATCAGTTTAAGGAGAATTTAGGCTGGTCATGTTATCTGCAAGTAGAGACAATTTGACTTCCTCATTTCCTAATCGAATACCCTTTATTTCTTTTTCTTGCTTGATTGCTCTGGCTAGAACTTCCAATACTGTGTTGAATAGGAGTGGTAAGAGAGGGCACTCTTGTCTAGTGCCAGTTTTCAATGGAAATGCTTTCAGTTTTTGCCCATTCAGTATGATATTGGCTGTGGGTTTGTCATAAATAGCTTTTATTATTTTGAGATATGTTCAGTTGATACCTAGTTTATTGAGAGTTTTTAGCATAAATGGCTGTTAAATTCTGTTGAAGGACTTCTTCACATCTGTTGAGATAATCATATGGTTTTTGTCTTTGGTTTTGTTTATGTGATGGATTACGTTTATATATTTGTGTATATTGAACCAGTCTTTCATACCTGAGATGAAGCCTACTTGATTGTGATGGATAAGCTTTTTGATGTGCTGTTGCATTCGGTTTGCCAGTATTTTATTGAAGATTTTTGCATTGATGCTCATCATGGATATTGGCCTGAAGTTTTTTTTTTTTTTATTTGAGTATCTGCTGGGCTTTGGTATCAGGATGATGTTGGTCTCATAAAAATAGTTAGGGTGGATTCCCTTTTTTTGTATTGTTTGGAATAGTTTCTGAAGGAATGGTACCAGTTTCTCTTTGTACATCTGGTAGAATTTGGCTGTGAATCCCTTTGTTCCTGTGAATCCCTTTTTTTGGTTGGTAGGCTATTAATTGCTCCCTCAACTTCAGCCCTTGTTATTGGTCTATTCAAGGATTCAACTTCTTTCTGGTTTAGTCTTGGGAGGGTGTAGGTGTCCAGGAATTTATTCATTTCTTCTTAATCTACTGGTTTATTTACATAGAGTTATTTTTAGTAATCTCTGATGGTAGTTTGTATTTCTGTTGAATCGGTAGTGATATTCCTGTTAAAATTTTTTATTGCATCTGTGCAATTCTTCTCTCTTTTCTTTTCTATTAGTCTGGCTAGTGGCCTATTTTGTTCATCTTTTTTAAACAACCAGCTCCTGGATTTATTGATTTTTTGAAGGGTTTTTTTTTTTTTGTGTGTGTGTGTCTCTCTCTCTCCTTCAGTTCTCCTCTGAACTTGGTTATTTCTTGTCTTCTGCTAGCTTTTGAATTTGTTTGATCTTGCTCCTCTAGCTCTTAATTGTGATGTTAAGATATCAATTTTAAAACTTTCTTCACTTCCCATGTGGGCATTTAGTGCTATAAATTTCCCTCTAAACAATGCTTTAAATGTGTCCCAGAGATTCTGATATGTTGTATCTTTGTTCTCATTGGTTTTGAAGAACATCTTATTTCTGCCTTCAATTTCATTATTTATCCAGTAGTCATTCAGGAGCAGATTGTTCAGTTTCCATGTAGTTGTGTGATTTTGAGTGAGTTTCTTAATCCTGAGTTCTAATTTGATTGCACGGTGGTCTGAGATGTTAGATGTTATCATTTCTGTTCTTTTGCATTTGCTGATGAGTGATTTACTTCCAATTATGTGGTCAATTTTGGAGTAAGTGTGATGTGGTGCTGAGAAGAATGTATATTCTGTGGACATGGGGTGGAGAGTTCGGTAGGTATGTATTAGGTCTGTTTAGTCCAGATCTGGGTTCAAGTCCTAGATATCCTTTTTAGTTTTCTGTCTTGTTAATCTGCCTAATGTTGACAGTGGAGTGTTAAAGTCTCCCACTGTTATTTTGTGGGATCCTAAGTCTCTTTGTAGATCATTAAGAACTTTCTTTATGAATCTGGGTGCTCCTCTGTTAGGTGGATATATATTTAGGATTATTAGCTCTTCTTGTTGCATTGATCCTTTTACCATTATGTAATGCCCTTCTTTGTCTCTTTTGATCTTTGTTGTTTTAAAGTCCGTTTTGTCAGAGACTAGGATTGCAACCCCTGCTTTTTTTTTTTTTTCCCCCTCATTTGCTTGGTAGATCTTCTTCCATCACTTTATTTTGAGTCTATGTGTGTCTTTGCATGTGAAATGGGTTGCCTAAATATAGCACACTGATGGGTCTTGACTTTTTGTCCAATTTGTCAGTCTGTGACTTTTGATTGGGGCATGTAGCCAGTTTACATCTAAAGTTAATATTCTGATGAGTAAATTTGATCCTGCCATTTTGATACTAGCTGGTTGTTTTGCGAATTAGTTGACACAGTTTCTTCATTGTGTCAATGATCTTTACCATTTGGTACATTTTTGGAGTGGCTTGTACTGGTTGTTCCTTTCCATGTTTAGTGCTTCCTTCAGGAGCTTTAGTGAGGCAGGCCTGGTGATGAGAAAATCTCTCAGCAATTGCTTGTCTGTAAAGGACTTTATTTTTCCTTCACTTATGAAGTTTAGTTTGTCTGGATATGAAATTCTGGGTTAAAAGTTCTTTTCTTTTAAGGATGTTGGTCCCTATTCTTTTCTGGCATGTAGCGTTTCTGGTGAGAGATCTGCTGTGAGTCTGATGGGCTTCTCTTTGTGGGTAACCAGATCTTTCTCTCTGGCTGCCCTTAACATTTTTTCCTTTATTTCAACCCTGGTGAATCTGATGATTATGTGCTTTGGGGTTGCTGTTCTTGAGGAGTATCTTTGTGGTGTTCTCTGTATTTCCTGGACTTGAATATTGGCCTGCCTTGAAAGGCTGGGAAAGTTCTCCTAAATAATATCCTGAAGAGTGTTTTCAGCTTAGATTCATTCTCCTTGTCACTTTCAGGTACACGGATCAACTGTAGATTAAGTCTTTTCACATAATCCCATATTTCTTGGTGGCTTTGTTCATTTCTTTTCACTCTTATTTCTCTAATCTTGCTTTCTCATTTTATTTCATTGAGTTGATCTTCAATCTCTGATATCCTTTATTCTGCTTGATCAATTTGGCTATTGAAACTTGTGTATACTTCATGAAGTTTTCGTGCCGTATTTTTCAGCTCCATCAAGTCCTTTATGGTCTTCTTTAAGCTGGTTATTCTAGTTAGCATTTCGTCTAAACTTTATTCAAGTTCTTAGTTTCTTTGCATTGGGTTAGAACATGTTCCTTTAGCTCAGAGAAGTTTGTTATGACCCACCTTCTGAAGCCTGCTCTGTCAATTCGTCAGACTTATTTTCCATCCAGTTTTGTTTCCTTGCTGATAAGGAGTCACGATTTCTTGGAGAAGAAGAGGCTTTCTGATATTTGATGACTTCAGTCTTTTTGCGCTAGTTTCCTCCCATCTTCATGGATTTATTGATCTTTGGTCTTTGCAGTTGGTGACTTTCAGATTGGGTCTCTGAGTGGACATCCTTTTTGTTGATGTTGAAGCTATTTCTTTCTGTTTTTTAGTTTTCCTTCCAATAGTTTGGTCCCTCTGCTGCAGGACTGCTGGAGGTCCACTCCAAACTCTGCTTGCCTGGGAATTACCGTGGGGCCTGCAGAACAGCAAGGATTGTTCCCTGTTCCTTCCTCTGGTATCTTTGTCCCAGGAGGGTAACTGTCAGATGTCAGCCAGAGCTCTCCTCTATGAGGTGTCTCTTTGGATATACAGGGGTCAGGGAGCTGCTTGAGGAGGCAGTCTATCCCTTATCAGAGCTCAAGTGCTGTGCTGGGAGATCTGTTTCTCCCTTCAGAGCTGCTGGACAAGGATGTTTAAGTCTACTGCAGCAGAATTCACAACTGACCGTTCTCCCAGGTGCTCTGTCCTGGGAAGGTGGGCCTTTATTTATAAGTCCCTGACATGTTGCTGCCTTTTTTCAGAAGTGCCCTGCCAAGCAAGGAGGGAGTCTAGTCACAGTCTGCCTGCAGAGGTGTTGCTGAGCTTCTGCAGGCTCTGCCCAGCTGCTGTCTAAACTTCCTCGTGATTTTGTTTGCACAGGTAATGTTAGAACTGCCTTGGTAATGGTGAACTGCCACGGTAATGGCAGACTGCCTCTCTAATGGCAGTCTTCCATTAGAGACTTCCCCCCACTGAGCTCGCCTACCCCTGCTGTACGGGCTGTGAAACTCTCAAACCAGTGGGATTCAGTTTGCTACTGTTTGTAGGGTTGGGACCTGTTGAGCCAGATCACTTTGCTCCCTGCCTTCAGCCCCCTTTTTACAGGAAAATGGCAGCTGTGTCTTGCACGCATTCCAGGCACCAGTTAAAATGGCCACCCAGATTTGTTCTGGAAACCCATGGCACCAGCTGAAACGGCCACCCAGATTTGTGCTGGAAACCCTTGATTTTTGTCAGCCTGGTGGGAATCTCCTGATGCGTGGGCTGTAAAAACCCTGGGAGAAGTGTAGTATTTGAACAGGAGTGCCGGAGTGGCTGGAAAGTCCCTGATGGTTTCCATTGAGTGGTGGTGGGGCAATGACAGCAGTGAGCCACTGGGTGGGCTTGTCTTTGAGACCCTGGGCAGCAGGCATGGTCTGGTCAATGGCTGTGGCAGTGGCAAGATAACCTATTGACTTTCAAGTGGTCTGTGCTGGTTTTGGCAGTGGCTGCAGTGGTCTGAGTATCAATGTAATCATTCTTTAGTTCATGTTAATAAATGAGTATAATTTTCTCTATCAAAATTTGTTCAAAATAAATATCTCTTTATTTAATCTGTTTTGGCATTAAGGATAAAATAATCAACTGTCTTTTATGTAATGATTAATTCCACTAATATTAATTTACTTTACTCCATCCATATTTCCATGACGATTTATATTCTATAATCCCACATAATGTTATTTATAGAGAAATGATTAGGACAAAGTCAATGTAGGTTGGGGAATATGTAGTTTGATATCTAGAAGGAAAATTTGATTCATTTGGTTTTACATGGTGTTGAAGCGGTTTGGGTTTCTTACCAGTGTTTCTGGTTTTATTCTTTTTAGGCACACAGTGTTAGGGGATATTGGTGGGAAAGGGATTGTATTTCCACTCTTTTTTGAGGATTGAAGTGATCTTGTAATTTAATTTCGCCAATAAAATGTGAGTAGAAGTGACAAGCAATGCTTTGGTGCAGAAGTACTTACTATCCACATGAGACTGCCCAGAACACTCCTTTGCTGTGGTGATCTCTGGAGCACTATTACAAGGATAGTGCCATGCAATTAATGCAGCCACCAAAACAGAGCCCATGCCTTCTGGACATTTTCTGGGCATATGAAGGACTTCAGGTGACTAAGAAACAACACTCTTTTTGCACTAAACAACCCTCTTTTGCACTAAACCTGATATTATGGTGGTAGTTTTTGTTACTACAGCATAAACCAGTCAATTCTTACAGATATACATCTATAGCATTTTTGTTTCTAATTAGGTTGTACTTTAACAGGCAGCCACTCTATTTTTCCCTCCACACATATTTTTTACTGCCCTGCCTTTTGGTAACTAGATGTCTTTTTTTTTTTTTTTTCCTACGCATTGTGAAGCTTTGGCACCTTTCCACTTTTTCACTTGCACCGTCTCAGATGAAATGCACTGGACATAATGCCTGGGTACAATGCTTTCTAAATACTTGTGCTGGTTCCAAGAAGATAATTTTTTGAAGCATTGGGAGGATATTTTTCCATTTGTTTGGTTTTATGGGTGAACACAGTACACTATAGGCAGAGTGAATGGGATGCCAACTGGACAGCAGAAAAGGATTTTAGAGCTGCTAAAAACATTGAAAACCATTAAGAAATAGCATGCAAAATAGCATGCTTGTCCAACTTTGATGCGCAATAACTGAAGATTTGACATTTTCTCTTCTCTTGAAAAAATGCAGTGAGTGAAGCAGTTCCTGTTTTGATATGGGCACTACCTTGAATTTCTCTCTCTCTCAGGGCTTCTTTTATGCCATTATAACCTTTGTGCTAAAGGGGTCTCTGAAAGAAGAAATTCAAGGTACTTTATGGAGGAAGAGCAGGGTATGGCAGTTAATTTGATGTGAACCTTTATCAGGTTTTTGAAAATCTTGGTCTGGCATTCCCCAGTTTAAGAAAATATGGTTTCTGAGGAAATATAAGGGACATTTAAGAATTTTGAAAAAAAAAAAAAAAAAAAAAAAAAAAAAAAAGCTATCCATTTAATCCATTTGTAAAATACCTTCTTCTAGAGCACATTCATTTGCAGTCTAAATGAGACTTGAATTGATCCAGCAAAGAATGTCATTGCAATGCCAGGTTTCAAATGCAGAGTGCTGGGTAGTTATTTCATCTGCAGGTAATGTCATTATATATTGCAATCACTCTTACGGCATCTGCTCATTAGGAATTCATTGAGTGCTCATGTGGCTATAATGCACTTCCATTTGTATTCTGAAACAATTTAGCATTGGGGAACTTAAAAGTCATTTGATCAATCCTGTGTGGAGCTCCTGTTTTTACTACAGGCAAATTAATGTGAAGATCACTGTAACATATTAAACGTCTAATTGTTCATTGATGAAACAGTTACACGGAAATGTTCATATTTAAAGATGTAATATTTCATCAAATTTTGAAGGCATAAAAATATTTTTCCTAGTTAGATTGAGTGGCAAAGACAGAGGAAGATAAACATTGAAATATATAAAACATAACTCATTTTTTTTGACATGTTTGCTTTTATAGTTTAGGAAAATTGAAGGTATATTATCTATGTACGGTTTGCTCATAAAATTATATTTTCTCATATATTAAATTTAAAAGTATAATCTTTGTAAATTCAAACAATGCTGGATTTACATATTAGCCACTTGCTTTCCCTTCTTCTAATGACTTTGCAATGATTGTGAAAGGACTTAAATGCTGTTAAACTTAGGAGTTTAATATGAATTCCCATTTTTATGAAACTATGAAGCTATCAAACCTGAAAATAGAAAAAACCTTCAAAGTAATAGTAAAAAACAGGAAAAAATGATGGAAACTGTACTTTCATAAACTCTACCAGGTTGTGCAATAGTGAAAGTAATTATTTTCAGAAGAGAGGTTGATGGAAAGGAAAAAAATAAAGGAGAATCCCTCCTCTCTCAAACTCACTACATGCAAATGTTGTCATATTGAATATTTCCAAATAATCATATTTTCAAATGGTGTTAAGAAAAGAATATGTTTTGTCCTGTTAGCATTTTTAATAATTCAAAAATTCAGAGTTTTTTTCAGATTAAGAGAAGTCTATCAATTTTTTTTGCTTTCATGTATTTATAAACATAAATTTGAATTTTTATGTTTTCTAGAAGAATCCAGAATAGGAGAATATGACTGAAAGGCAGTTTTACACCAAAAAAGTCCAGTCAACATATTTTGTGAGAGGTTATGACTGACAATATTTCAGTTTATAATATTGGAACAAATACCTGAAAATTTTAAGTGTGAAATTACAAACCTTTACAAGAAATTATAATGCTGATCTACTACAATCTTCTCATCTCATAGGTGATGAAACCAAAACCTAGATATCAGATTAAAAGCTATTTTTTACAACACAAGATCTTAGAGATGAGAGCTTAAGAATGACTCTAATAGATAAAATGCAACAGTGAGTATTTATTTGATATGACTCCAAATATTCCAGCAGAACCATTCTAAGGTCTTATAATTATTTTACGTTTTGTTTTACTTAATTTATGTGATTCCCCTAAAGTTAATGAGATGCTGAGTTAACTCAAAGTTGAAGTTTGAAACAAGCATGTAGCTTTATTCACTCATCCATTTATTGAAAATTATCTTTTAAGAACAATAGAATACTAGGCACTATTCTAGATATTTATCGTATGCCAGTGCTTAAATAAAGAAAAAGCTCTGCCGTCATAGCAAGGACACAGACAAATAATAATCAACACAACAAATAAGCTTGAATATAGAAAGTGATTGTGCTATGAAAAAAATAGAGTAGGATGGGAGAATTGGAAGTATGGGATGGGGTTAATGTGAAAGATGGTTGCATCTTTAAATATGGTGTTCAAAGTGGGACTTGTTAAAAGTGACATTTGAGTGAAGGTCTGAAGGCAGGGGGGAAGTTAACCAAATGGAAGTGGGCGGAAGAGAATTCTTGGCGAGGGAACAGTTGGCACAAACTTCAAGGTGAGATTGTGCTTGGTATTTTAGAGGAATAGCAAGGAAGCTAGTGTGGAATGAGTAAGAGGCAGGGATCGCAGATGAAGAAAAAGCCAGAAAGAATGTCAAGGGTCTAGATCTTGTGGGACCATATAAAGAATTTGGCTCACTGTGCGTGAAAGACAAGCTTTTAGAGAGATCAGAATGGTAGAATGACATAATCTAATATCATGTCTTAGAAAATCACTTTTGGCAGCTGTGTTAAGGATAACCTTTTTCTTTATTTTTTTTTTCTTTTTTTTTTTTTGATGGAGTTTTGCTCTTGTTGCCTAGGCTGGAGTGCAATAATGGTGTGATCTCAGCTCACTGCAACCTCCACCTCCCGAGTTCAAGCAATTCTTCTGCCTCAGCCTCCCAGTAGCTGGGATTACAAGCATGGGCCACTACGTCCATTCGATTTCCCATTTTTAGTAGAGACAGGGTTTCTCCATGTTGGTCAGGCTGGTCTCAAACTCCTGCAGGTAATCTGCCTGCCTTGGCCTCCCAAAGTGTTGGGATTACAGGCGTGAGCCCTGCACCCAGGAGAACCTGGTCTTTAATGCAGAGTTTTACTTCCTGTATAGGCTTCTTCAAGACCTCTTTTCCTTGAGCTCTTTTATTATCTTGTTCCTCTTTAATAAGTGCTTTCCCCTGGTGTGGAAGGCTTAGAAGAGTTTATGAAGGGTCCCATGACTCTTTGAAAGTCAAGGCTTCTCTTTCTGTGCCTGCAAAGCTTTTAGTGATCTGCTCTGCCATAGGCTCCACACCTGTTGACCCCTAGCTGTGCTCCTGCTGGGTGGGCCTCCCTGGTTTCTTTTCTCATGTGGCACCTCCTTTTTATCTCTTCTCCTTAGGAAGTGAGAGAAGGGTGGGATTAAAAATATTTAGGATTCAACGTATTTGTCCTGATTCCATCACTTTTGTTTCTGTGATCATAAAAGTAGCACGTTTTCACTGTAAAAATTAGGAAATAGAGGCACACACAAAGTCCTCCCAAAAAAGAAAATATAACCCTCTTCTTACCAAAAGATAACTTTATTTAACATATTTTTATGTCTTTCCAGAACTCTATGTGTGTGTGTTTAAACAAAAGGGTTTTTATTTATGCCTATATTTGTAGGCCTCTCATTTTACTTAAAATATAATGACTGTAACATGTCAATAAATATTTCTTTATACCAATGTTGTAATAACTTAATGGTATTTTATTATATGAATGTACTATTAGTTATTTAATTGTCACTACATAGTTAGACATTTAGATGGTAATGTAGATAATGTTTGTCCATATATTTAATTTTTCTATAAATATCAAGAATTAGTATTTTAGGTAGGCCAAACGTATACGTATTTTATATTTTTTGATGTATATTGATTGTTATATTGTACTGAGAGTGATAATACCAATTTTCAAATTCTCACCAGTAACCTATCGGGCCATTTTCTCCTAGCCCAAACCTTCAGAAACACGACTTAAAAAAAAAATTGCAAGTATCTATATGTAAAAAGTTATATATTATTATGTTACTTTTTATTGCTTTGATAATTAATGGCAAATATTTGTCAACACCCTGAAGATTTCAACTTAGATGCCCTCCTTTCACCTGGTAAAAGTCCCTAACGACTTCATTCTGGGTTGGCCCCCTTTCCTATCATGCCATAGAATTTTATACTTTACCACTTGTAATCATCAATTTACTTCTCTTTCTGCTTCGCTAGACTCTCAGATCCATGAAGGCAGGAATTCTGCTGTTTTCCTCACGACCAGCAAGTGACTGGCATATCATAGCTTCTGAACAAATAGGTGTTAATCAAGTCCTGGAAACCATAATTTTAAAATAATGAAATAATTCTATCACCAATGGTTAATATCTTCTTGCACTTGTTAAAGAAAATATATTTTACTTGCCCATTTGAACAGAATAGCAGTGACTTTCTTTTTTTTCTAATTTCTAGGCATTAGAAACAAATGTGTAAATACTAGAATTCTGGAGAATGAATGTATGGATGAATGGAAGCTCTTTCCATTGTCTATTCTATTTCTAGGCTTCTGGTAAGCTGATGAGAATATACTCCCAACCTCTAGACTGAAAGCTGTTAAAAAAATGCCCAGCAAAACAAAACAAAAATATAGGCAAAGAGGAAACTCACAAATTATGTTTGTTTGATAACTCAAAGTGAATCATATTCTATTTATAAAGTAATTCAACGTCAGAGCTTTATCCATGACTGGGTTTCTAGTTAATTCTTGGCTTTACAGGTTATCTAGACAGTACTTGAGACCTTCAGTCCTGTTCTAAATAAGTAATGTGTTAAGAGATTTCTGTATTGTAAACTACAGATCTTAACTTGTTTCTGTTATACAGTCTTTGAATTTCCAACTGAATTTCTACCAAAGTCTATTTCAAACCTCAAATGATTAACTACTTTATTTTATTAATATATATTTCTTTTTTTTTCAGGTCAGACAGGTAATGTGCCCACATTGCAACAAGGTTCAGAGGCTGGCACATCTCACGTATATATGTGAACACCCACTCTTCATGCTCATGAACTACAAAAGGATCATATTACTGTTTATTTCAAATTGATTTTTATGTACCAGAATGTTATTTGGCTTAGCTAATTTAATGAAAGTTGCTAATATTGAAACATTAATAAATGGATAAAGAATGTTAGTCATTTTAATATAACTAATGAGAAAGTGAAGAAGTGATTTTACTAAAAGCCAGTTGGCAATGGGTTTTGATTATTTGGACATCTAAGTTCAATAATGGAAACACATTAGAAAGGGGACAGATGGAAAAATTTAGGAAAAGACTCACAGTTATCTCTCTCTCTCTCTCTCTTTTTTTTTTTTTTTTTTTTGATACAGGGTCTCAGGTCTCACTCTGTCACCCAGCCTGGTGTGCCGTGGCATGATCTCAGCTCATTGCAACCTGACCTCAAGTGATCTTCCTGCCATGGCTTCCGAAAGTGCTGGGATCACAGGTGTGAGCCACTGTGCATGACCTCACAGTTGTCTCTTAATTACTGGAAAGACAGTCCAAAACAACTGTCTGAAAACAATATAAATAATCTTTTCTTAAAATTATATTTTTAAACATAATGAAGTTACACTGGAGATTGGGGTCGAATGCAAAGTACTAAAAATAAGACTTTGAAATGCCTTAAAAATAATCTTTTATTTATTTTGAGTTTCTACTCCTAATTTTCAGATTAAGCAATGACAAGGGCTGGTACCTAGACTAGATATAAATTGTGCAATTGCATGGTGGATGAATTGTTCAAAAGAGATAACTGTTCTCCTGGAGACCCATTTATTTTTCAATTAACGAAGAGTAAAATGCTTTTTCAGGATTCTGCTTAAGGGACAGGATAAAAAATATGCCACTTATGCTTGGTAGGTTTAATTAAATGTTTAGTTTGAGCTTATAAGGAACTATTTGTTTTAGCCAATTCAGATTATAATAGAAAATTAAAAATTCCATTAACAATTAAGTTGGTGTTTTGATAAAAATGTATATCCAGTGGCATAAAGCCTCTCTGGAACCAAATTTTTTGACTCCTCCTTGACGTGTTTCTTGTTTGGTGGATGTTTTAATCTCATCATCTCTTAGTGGTTTTCTGATTTTGTAGTTTATGACTCAAATAATGCTATTTAATCAATGGGTCAGACTAATAAACCCAAGCTCACGCTCACTAAAATTTTAGCATAAACAGATTTGAATGAATATGTTATCTTGTCAGCATATTGCTTTTTTTTGTGCAATTGCCCATATAGTTATTGCTCATTTTATGTTGTAAGCTTTGGGAAGATGAGAAGCATGCTTGTGTAATTTGATCTAAATAGTATTTTTTTGAACACATGAAGCCACGTTGATTAAATAATAATGATAATAATAATAGTTTTAACCGTAAGTAGTAAAAAATTACTGCACACACACTCTAAGACTGGTATTGTCCTAAAAATCATATGTGCATGATCTCTGTAAGATACACATAATCTCCATTTTATACATGAGTTAACAGAGGTTCTGAAAGGTTAAATGATTTGTTGCAGATTGTTATTAAATGTGAGAAATAAAAAGCAGCTTGCTTTACTCCAAAGATCATAATATTCTCTTATATATGTTATCAGCAGTTGAGTGTCATTTATACCATTAGACATGTTGTGTTTTATTATATTCCTACCATGAGAGCACAGTGATTCCCAAACTTTAATGTGAGCATCTAATTAAAACACAGATTCTGATTGAGTAGGTCTGGGGTGGAGGCCTGAGATCCTGCATTTCTAACAAGTTCCCAGGTGATGTGAGTGTTGCTGGTCTATAAGCCACCACATTAAGCAAGGCTCTAAAGCAGTTACGCTGACAGGACAGAGAAGGAAGGTGGGGAAACATACTCATCAGATCTTCATTGGAAGCATTTAGAAGTTTTCAACCTACAAAGTTTCCTTTTCATTGGAGAATCTGATATGCCTTTCTCTACCTTTTAAAATTAGTGCTGTGGAAAGCCGTGGATGTTGATGGGATGGCCTGCTACATTCCTCATGTGTTTGGGGATAGAAAACAATCAGAAATGACTGACCCAGCCATTTCAGCACCTTGAACACTGAAAGCCAGTGTGAATTTTAGGTGATGCTGTTAATGCTATGGTATGGATAAGGCAGAGGGGAAAGGAGAATCCAAGCAAGGGAACTGAGTTAGGAGAAGGAAAGAGGTGGGAGGAGGAAAATAATGAGAGACAGTAGAGGAAAGTAGAAAATTACATATGATGGTGAATGACAGGATGACACAGAAGATCGCCAGAAAGAGCCAATTTCTTCTCACTGCATAGCATTATTTGAGGAAGCATCTCATCTCAAAAATACCACTTTTCTCAGTTAGTTGTGGGGACTCTTCAAATTATGGTTTTGATTCAGGTCAACCTTTAAGATAGTATAGTATGTTAGTTAGCTTCTTCTATCCACTAGTAATTTCAAGGTGAATATTTTGAGCTGGGTAAAAAATAATCTTTCACTTTCACTTTAATCATCATTGTAGCAGTTCTACAGCTATCTTGTTCTTATAATTTAGCTAATGAGTTTGTGTAATTGAAAACAGCAGAGTGGAATGGAGGTAGTCAAATTCCATTAGTGACTTTGTTTCTGAAAAGTATATGTATGTATATGTGTGTGTGTGTGCGCGCACGTGCATGTGTACACACACAAAGACACACATGCATTTCTTATATCAGTGGACTGACAAAAAAATGAAAGTGACTTTTTGTCAGTTGTATATTAGACAGTTACAATCATTGCTTTTTAGAATTCCTTGTTTGAAACGGCAATTAGGTGAAAATTCCCTGGCCAGGTTACAGAGGCAGATGGCAGATGGAAATATTATAGAAGCCACCAGGTAGCTTATGAAATACTAATGTTTTTATAAGTTTGTGAATGCCTTTCCAAACCCTTTGGTAAAATAAAACTTGTGGGAGGCCCTGGTAATAGAGATGGTGACAAGGGCCAAGAGTAGGTTAAGAATGTGTTTGGCTTAAACATAACAACGTAGACATGAACCCAGATTTGGACAGTTACAGAGAGGCTGTCATTTCAAAGTGCCAATAGAGACTGCCAACAGCAACTGCCGCAAGCTTCTTTGATCCAGGCCCTCTCAAATCATCTCCTAGTAATGTGCTGTCATGTGGAACCTTTGATGGAAACACTGAGCCTCACTAAAACAATCAGGGAAGATTTCATGCCACCATATCTCTGACTGGAGTTTTCTAATTCTTACAATGATTTTTCTCTCATTAACTTCTTGGTGCCTATGGTTTCATTTGGATGGCATCTGTGCAATCTATCTCAAAATCCCACATTATTTATCTATTCATTTTCAGATTTTTAGTCAACAGGCTATGCCACTTTCCTCCTTGAGAAATTGCAAGTATGTGCTTTTTATACTGGCAGTCTGCATGAGAAGCATAGAGGATTTTAGTCACAATTGTTTCACTACTGATCATTCCTGGTAGAGAAATCCAGCAGGAGAAATCTAGCACAAGATCTGACTGACACAAGACTGTTTGCAGCATTTATTGATGTTTACAGAGCCTTTGACTTTGTGAATAGTATACATATGGTCAAAGTCTCACGAAATAAAATTCTAATTGACACTGAGTTACTAATGCTTCTACATAACTCTATCTTTTTTTTTTTTTTTTTTTTTTGAGACAGGGTCTCACTCCATTGCCCGGGGTGGAGTGCAGTGGTGCAATCACAGCTCACTGTAGCCTTGACCTCTCTAGGTTCAGGTGATCCTCCCACCTCAGCTTCCCAAGTAGCTGGGACTACAGGTGTGTGCCACCATGCCTGGCTAATTTTTTAAATTTTTTGTAGAGATGGAGTTTCGTCATGTCACCCACGCTAGTCTCAATCTCCTGGGCTCAAGCAATTCTCCTGCCTCAGCTTCCCAAATAGCTGGGATTACAGGCATGAGCCATTACATCTGCCCCAGAATTGCATCTTAATAGCATAGACTGAATCTCTTGTGAATGATAAGAAACAATAAGTTCCTTTTCCTTTCAGATTTGATTATAAATGGCTTCATACTCCTTTGGGATCAAAATGATGCTTTATGGTATTTCATTACTGGTAAGTAAAATTATATAAAATAAAAGATGTAAGCCAATGAGTCTCTATTATAAAGAGCTAAGTACAAATTAGATCTTCATTAAAAATTCCTGATTTTTTTCTCACTTCTTAAAAAATGGTCTTCCTGGATCTTTCTTTCTTTTTTTTCTTTCTTTTTTTCCTTTCCCTTTCTTTCTGTCTGTCTTTCTTTTCTTTCCTTTCATTTTTCCTTCCTTCCTTCCTTTCTCTCTCTTTCTTTTCTTTGTTTATTTGTTTATTTGTTTCTTTGTTTCTTTCTTTCTTTCTTCCTTTCTTTCTTCTTTCTTTGACACAGTTTCACTCTGATGCCCAGGCTGGAGTCCAGTGGTGTGACCTTGGCTCACTGTAACCTCTGACTCCCAATTTCAAGTGATTTTTCGTACCTCAGCCTCTCTACTAGCTGGGATTACAGGCACCCACCACCAAGTTCAGCTAATTTTTTAATTTTTATTAGACACAGGTTTCCTCCATGTTGGCTGGGCTGGATGCGAACTCTTGACCCCAAGTGATCTGCCTGCCTAGGCCTCCCAAAGTCCTGGGATTACAGGCATGAGCTACTGTACCCAGCCCCTGGATGTTTCTCTATAATTACTTTGTAGATATGTATTTACTCAAGATAAATACTTGTGGAATCAGGAGAACCACACTTTTAATATTTAATTGAAATAAAAGTTCAGTGTCTTTCAAAATAAATATTATAATGTAAATATGGACCTTCTTTTAGTTTTAAAGCAATATGTTTGGAATTGGACCCTAATTCCTCAAGTATCATAAAGGAGCAAGTAATTTCCCTAAAACCTTTACAACGTCCAAAACCAGTTTTGATCTATGCAGAGAACTGAGGGCCAGGACATTAGCTTGGCTTCATTCACGAGCTCAGTTGTATCCCAGGCATGGGAAATAGAGAAAGTATAAAACACAATCTCAGTCCCAAAGGACTTTTCAACTTTAGAGAGAAACTAAGACCAACTGCCACACAAAAACTGTATATAACACAGGCCCCCTTTATAAAAATGAAATTAGGTGGCTGGCGAGATGGCAGAATAGGATCAGCTCTGGTCTGCAGCTCCCAGCAAGATCAACCCAGAAGGTGGGTGATTTCTGCATTTCCAGTTGAAGTACCTGGTTCATGTCATTGGGACTGGGTAGACAGTGGGTGGAGTCAAAAGAGGGCGAGCAGAAGCAGGGTGGGGTGTTGCCTCACTGGGGAAGTACAAGGGGTCAAGGAACTCCATCTTGTAGCCAAAGGAAGCAGTGAAGAACTCTGCTATGAGGAATGGTGCATTCGGCCCAGATACTATGCTTGTCCCATGGTCTTCACTAACTGCAAACCAGGAGATTCCCGCAGGTGCCTATACCACCAGGGCCCTAAGTTTTAAGCACAAAAGTGGGCAACTGTTTGGGCAGACACCAAGCTAGCTGCAGGAGTTTTTTTTAAATGCCCCAGTGGCACCTGGAACACCAGTGAGAGAAAATCATTCAACCCCTGGAAAGGGGGCTACAGCCAGGGAGCTAACTGGTCTAGCTCAGCTGATCCCACATGCATGGAGTCCAGCAAGATAAGATTCACTGGCTTGAAATTCTCACTGCCAGCACAGCAGTCTAAAGTCAACCTGGGACACTCGAGCTTGGTTGGGAGAGGGGCATCACCATTACTGAGGCTTGAGTAGGTGGTTTTCCCCTTGCAATGTAAACAAAGCCTCCAGAAAGTTCAGACTGGGTGGAGCCCACTGCAGCTTGGAAAAGCCACTGCAGCCAGACAGCCTCTCTAGATTCCTCCTCTCTGAGCAGGGCATCTCTGAAAGAAAGAGAACAGCCCCAGTCAGAGGTTTATAGATAAAACTCCCATCTCCCTGGGACAGAGCACCTGGAGGAAGGGGTGGCTGTGGACACAGCTTCAGCAGACTTAAACATTTCTGCCTGCTGGCTCTGAAGAGAGCAGTGGATCTCCTAGCACAGTGCTCAATCTTTACTAAGGGACAAACTGCCTCCTCAGCTGGATCCCTGACATTTCCCAGGAGGGGTCAACAGACACCTCATACAGGAGACCTCTGGCTGGAATCTGGCAGGTGCCCCTCTGGGACAAACTTCCAGAGAAAGGAACAGACATCAGTCATTGCTGTTCTGCAGCTTCTGCTGCTGACACCCAGGAAAATCATGTCTGGAGTGGACGCCCAGCAAACTTCAGCAGACCCACAGCAGAGGGTCCTGTTAGAAGAAAAACTAATGAACAGAAAGAAATAGCTTCAACATCAGCAAAAATGACATCTACACAGAAACCCCATCTGAAAGTGACCAACATTAAAGACCAAAGGTGGATAAATCCATGAAGATGAGGAAAAAAAGTGCAAAAAGCCTGAAAATTCCAAAACCAGAATGATTCTTCTCTTCCAAAAGATCACAACTCCTTGCCAGCAAGGCAACAAAACTGGATGGAGAAGGAGTCTGATGAATTGACAGAAGTAGGCTTCAGAAGGTGAGTAATAACAAACTCCTCCGAGCTAAAGGAGCATGTTCTAACCCAATGCAAGAAAGCTAAGCACCTTGAAAGGAATTGCTAACTTGAATAATCAGTTTGGAGAAGAACATAAATAACCTCATGGAGCTGAAAGACACAACATGAGAACTTCATGAGGTACACACAAGTATCAATAGCCAAAGAGAGTGAGTGGAAGAAAGGATATCAGAAATTGAATATCAACTTAATGAAATAAAGCATGAAGACAGGATTAAAGAAAAAAGAATAAAAAAAGTCACCAGAAAATATGGAAATATATGAAAAGACTAAACCTACATATGATGGTTGTACCTGAAAGTGAAAGGGAGAATGGAACCAAGTTGGAAAACCCACTTCTTGATATTATCCAGGAGAGCTTCCTCAACCTAGCAAGACAGGCCAACATTCAAATTCAGGAAATACAGAGAACACCACAAACATATTCCTCAAGAAGAGCAACCTCAAGACACATAATCGACAGATTCACCAAGATTGAAATGAAAGAAAAAATGTTAAGGGCAGCCAGAGAGAAGGATCAGGTTACCCACAAAGGGAAGCCCATCAGACTAA
The DNA here is from genome assembly GCF_048565385.1 of Saimiri boliviensis. Classification (NCBI taxonomy): domain Eukaryota; kingdom Metazoa; phylum Chordata; class Mammalia; order Primates; family Cebidae; genus Saimiri; species Saimiri boliviensis. The sequence goes on along the minus strand of NC_133451.1, from coordinate 147,941,148 downwards.
TAGGGGATCTCTCTGCAAAAATCCTACAAGCCAGAAGAGAGTGGGGGCCAATATTCAACATTCTTAAAGACAACAATTTTCAACCCAGAATTTCATATTCAGCCAATCTAAGCTTTATAAGCAAAGAACAAATAAAACCCCTTATGGACAAGTAAATTCTGAGAGATTTTGTCACCACCAGGCCTGCCTTACAAGAGCTCCTGAAGGAGGTACTAAATATGGAAAGAAAAAAACTGTTACCAGCCACTGCAAAAACAAACCAAATTCTAAAGATGATCGATGATGAAAATACATCAACTAATAGGCAAAATAACTGGCTAACATCATAATGACAGGATCACATTCACATATAAAAATGTTAACCTTAAATGTAAACAGGCTCAATTTCCCAGGTAAAAGACACAGACTGGCAAATTGGATAGAGTCAAGACCCACTGGTGTGCTGTATTCAGGAGATCCATCTCACCTGCAAAGACACACATGGGCTCAAAATAAAGAGGTGGCAGAATATTTACGAAGCAAATGGAAACCAAAAAAGGGCAGGGGTTGTAATCCTAGTCTCTGATAAAACAGACTTTAAACAAACAAAGATCAAAATGACAAAGAAGGGCATTACACAGTGGTAAACAGATCAATGCAACAAGAAGAGCTAACTATACTAAATATATATGCACCCAATACAGGAGCACCCAGATTCATAAAGCAAATTTTTAGAGACCTACAAAGAGACTTAGACTCCTACACAATAATAGTGGGAGACTTTAACACCACACTGTCAATATTAAGCAGATCAATGAGACAGAAAATTAACAAGGATATTCAGGACTTGAACTCAGCTCTGGACCAAGTGGACCTAATAGACATCTACAGAACTCTCCATCCCAAGTCAACAGAATATAGATTCTCAGCACCACATCACACTTCTTCTAAAATTGACTACATAATTGGAAGTAAAACACTCCTCAGCAAATGCTAAAGAATGGAAATCATAACAGTCTCTCAGAGTACAATGCAATCAAATTAGAACTCAGGAGTAAGAAACTCACTCAAAACCACACAACTACATAGAAACTGAACAACCTGCTCCTGAATGACTACTGGGTAAATAAGGAAATTAAGGCAGAAATGAATAAATTCTTTGAAACCAATTAGAACAAAGACACAACATACCAGAGTCTCTGGGACACACATAAAGCAGTGTTTAGAAGAAAATTTATAGCACTAAATTTCCACAGGAGAAACTGGTAAAGATCTAAAACTGATACCATAACATCACAATTAAAAGAACTAGAGAAACAAGAGCAAACACATTCAAAAACTACTAGAAGACAAGAAATAACTAAGATCAGAGCAGAACAGAAGGAGAAAGAGGCATGAAAAACTGTCCAAAAAAATCAATGAATCCAGGAGGCGGCTTTTTGAAAAGATTACAAAATAGACTGCTAGCTAGACTAATAAAGAAGAAAAGCAATAAGAACCAAATAGACACAATAAAAAATGATAAAGGTGAGATCACCACTGATCCCACAGAATACAAACCATTATCAAAGAATAATATAAACACCTCTACAGAAATAAATTTGAAAATTAAAGAAATTGATAAATTCCTGGACACATACACCCTCCCAAGACTAAACCAAGAAAAAGTTGAATCTCTGAATAAACCAATAATAAGATCTAAAATTGATGCAGTAATTAATAGCCTGCTAACCAAAAAAAGCCCAAAACCAGCGGGATTCACAGCCGAATTCTACCAGCGGTACAAAGAGGAGCTGGTACCATTGCTTCTGAAGCTATTCCAAACAATAGAAAATGAGAGACTCCTCCCTAACTCATTTTATGATCATCCTGATATGAAAACCTGGCAGAGACACAACAAAAAGAAAATTTCAGGCCAATATCTCTGATGAACATCAATGTGAATATCCTCAATATAATGTGAATATCCTCAATATTCCTGGCAAACCAAATCCAGTGGCACATCAAAAAGCTTATCCACCACGATCAAGTTGGCGTCATTCCTGGGGTGCAAGGCTGGTTCAACATATGCAGATCAATAAATGTACTCTATCACATAAGCTGAACTAATGACAGAACCACAATTATCTCTATGGATGCAGAAAAGGCCTTTGATAAAATTCAACACCCCTAATGCTAAACACTCTCTGTAAAATAGGTATTAATGAAATGTATCTCAAAATAATAAGAGCTATTTATGACAGACCCACAGACAATATCATACTGAATGGGAAAAGCTGGAAGCATTCCCTTTGAAAATTGACACTAGGCAAAGATGCTCATATTCAACATAGTATTGGAAGTTCTGGCCAAGGCAATCAGGCAAGAGAAAGAAATAAAGGTCATTCAATTAGGAAGAGAGGAAGTCAAATTGTCTCTGTTTGCAGATGACATGATTGTATATTTAAAAACTCCATCCTCTCAGTCCAAAATCTTCTTAAGCTGATAAGTAACTTCAGCTAAGTCTCAAAATACAACACCAGTGTGCCAAAATCACAAGCATGCCTATATACCAATGATAGACAGAGAGTCAAATCATGAGTGAATTCCCATTCACAATTGCTGCAAAGAAAATAAAATACCTAGGAATACAATTAACTAGGGATGTAAAGGACCTGTTCAAGGAGAACTCCAGACCACTGCTCAAGGAAATAAGGGAGGACACAAACAAATGGAAAAACATTCCAAGCTCATGGACAAGAAGAATCAATATTGTGAAAATGGCCATACTGTCCGAAGTAATTTATAGACTCAATGCTATCCTCATCAAGTTACCATTGACTTTCTTCACAGAATTAGAAAAAACTGCATTACATTTCATATGGAACCAAAAAAGAGCCCATATAGCCAAGACAATCCTAAGCAAAATGAACAAAGCTGTAGGAATCATGTTACCTGACTTCAAGCAATAGTGCAAGGTTACAATAACCAAAAGAGCATGGTACTGGTATCAAAACAGGTATATAGATCAATGGAACAGAACAGAGGCCTCAGAAATAATGTCACACGTCTACAACCATCCGGTCTTTGACAAACCTGACAAAAAGAAGCAATGAGGAAAGGATTCTCCATTTAATAAATGGTGTTGGGAAAACTGGCTAGCCATATGCAGAAAGCTGAAACTGGACCCCTTCCTTACACCTTATATGAAAATTAACTCAAGATGGATTAAATGTAAGACCTAAAACCATAAAAACACTGGAAGAAAACCTAGGCAATACCATTCAGGACATAGGCATGGGCAAAGACTTCATGACTAAAACACCAAAAGCAATGGCAATAAAAGCTAAAATTGACAAACAGAATCTAATTAAACTAAAGAGCTTTTGCATGGGAAAAGAAACTATCATCAGAGTGAACAGGCAACCTACAGAAGAAGAGAAAATGTTTGCAATCTACCCATCTGACAAAGGGCTAATATCCAGAATCTACAATGAACTTAAACAAATTTACATGACTAAAACAACCCCATCAAAAATTGGGCAAAAGATATGAACACACACTTCTCAAAAGAAGTTATTTATGCAACCAACAAACATGAAAAAAACCTCATCATCACTGGTCATTAGAGAAATGCAAATCAATACCACGTTGAGATACCATCTCACACAATTTAGGATGGAGATCATTAAAAAGTCAGGAAACCACAGATGCTAGAGAGGATGTGGAGAAATAGGAATGCTTTTACACTGTTGGTGAAAGTGGAAATTAGTTCAACCATTGTGGAAGACAGTGTGGTGATTTCTCAAGGATCTAGAAATAGAAATACCATTTGACCCAGCAATCCCATTACTGGGTATATAACCAAAGGTTTATAAATTATTCTACTATAAAGACACATGCACACATATGTTTATTACAGCACTGTTCACAATAGCAAAGACTTGGAACCAACCCAAATGCTCATCAATGATTGACTGGATAAAGAAAATATGGCACAAATATGCCATGGAATACTATGCAGTCATAAAAAGGATGAGTTCATGTCCTTTTCAGAAACATGGATGAAGCTGGAAACCATCATTCTCAGGTAAATAACCCAGGAACAGAAAACCAAACACCACATGTTCTCACTCATAAGTGGGAGCTGAACAATGAGAACACATGGACACAGGGAAGAGAACATCACACATTGGGGCCTGTTGGAGGGTTGAGGGCTATGAGAGGGATAGCATTAGAAGAAACACCTAATGTAGATGACAAGTTGGTGGGTGTGGCAAACCACCATGGCACGTGTATACCTATACATTCTACACATGTATCCCAGAACTTACAGTATAATACGAAATAAATAAATAAATAATATATTACCAAAAAACCAAAAATGAATTTAAAAACTGCAAATACAAAACTGGGACATTCTGAATACTCACCACCAAAAGAAAAATTCTGATAAATTATTGGAAGCTGGAATATTTAGGTGCCTTACTTCTGGATATTTCTGGACAATGTACTAGAACTGCTTACATGGAAATGTGTCCTGAGTGCAGCTGGATTAAGAGGAACACTCTAAGAGAGGAAAACAAAACCCTTCAAATTCATGACAGAAATTCCCAGCCCACACAGGAGCAAATGAGAAGCTCTGGGATTTCGGCTTCACTAGCTTTCTAAGGCATCTGCCTCTTCATATACCTTCATGTAGTAATTAAGAGAACTGTAAAAAGCCAGAAGCATAAAAAAAAAAAGTGTTCAAAATTCAAAAAAGCATCATATTTGAAATTCTTTCTGAATTTATCTATTTTAAGCTTGGGGAGTGAGGATGTATAATTGTCTTTATCTTTTTTGTGCTGCTATAGCAAAATATCACTGGCTGGGTGATTTATAAACAGTAGAATTCTATTTCTTATGATTCTGTAGGCTGAGAATTCCATGATCAAGGCACTTGCAGAATTGATGTCTGGTGAGGGCTGTTCTCTGCTTCCAGGATGTCGCCTTGTTGCTGCAGGCTCCAGAGGGGAAGAACACTGTTTCCTCACATGGTAGAAGGAATAGAAGAGCAAGAGAGCACTCCCTTTAACCCTAAGCCTTTTCACTAGGGTGCTAATCTCATTCATGAGGGCAGAGTCTCCTAATCACCTCTCAAAGGCCACACCTCTTACTATTGTTACATTAGGGATTAGGTTTCAACATAAAATTTGGAGGGCACACCATCATTCAAACCATAGCAATAGTGAAAAAGAGGTTGGAAAGTTTTTCTTCTTTGTAATGTGTGTGACTTGAGTTTCCAGCATAATAAGGTGACTCAAAGCAGGAATAGGACTGTGTCAATGTTGATTTCTGTAGCTCAGAGGGAGTATCTCCTTTTTTAAATGAAAATCCCATTGGGTATCTAGAAATGTAGCAGAACATGCAAATCATGGCTTTCTCATTTGTACATAAAGTTGAATTCACCAAGTAGACTCCAAAAGATTCTATCTATATTTTCTTTCCCAAAGACTCTACATGTGAAATTACCACATTTATTCATTTGTCAGATATTTATTGAGCACCATTTACATGATACACACCACTTTAGCTGCTGAAACTGAGTCATGCAGAAAACAGATAAAGCCACTGCCCTCACAAAGACACAATTAAAAATGTCATGTGTCATGTGGCAAGTGCCAAAAATAAATAAATAAATTAATTAATTAATAAGGGGACAAAGGATGATGGGCTAGGGGAGTAGGAAGGCCTCTCTTCAGGGTGCCAATGAGATGAAAACACAAGCAGGAGTGGAAAAGCATTCCAATCAAAGGGATCAGAAAGTGCAAAGTCCCTGAGTTTGGGGCACAACCAATATGTTAAAGTGATGCAGGAAGATCACTGAGGCAGGAGTAGAGAGGGAAAAGGGGAGAGGCAATGAGGTTAGGGAAGTAGCTAGGGATCAGATTATGCAGGGTCTTGTAAATCATGGTCAGGAATCAGGAGGAGTAACAAGGTCTGACTTGGGCTTTGAGATGGACACTGTGACTTGTGCAGGATGAAGAGCAAGAGTGAGGAGCAGGGGGCCAGTGGGGAGGCCATCACAAGGGCCAGGCAAGACGCAGTGGGCATGAACTAGTGATCTGGTACAGGGATGTTAAGAATTGGCTGGATGCTGTGTTTTCTAGCATAGTCTAATAATCCTAGCTCCAAAGGGACTGACTGACAAATTTTCAAGGAAGTTAATTAAGGAACCTAACCCTACTGTTTACTACACTAATATTTATCCAAGTACAGGGACCAGCTGAATCAGAAGTCCCCATGGCTTTTGTTAAGAAACAAATTTCAGAGCCTTCTCACAGACCTACATAGAATCTCTGGCAAAGAAGACCCAGGAATATGAGGTTTTAACAAACTCCTTGTGTGGTTCTTAACACGGGATAAATTTTGACCCTGGTCCTTATGCAAGAGGGTGCTGAGCTCTTGCAAAGGCTTTTGTCTTGTTTGACATTTCAAGCCCATACTTTAAATATCTTCGGGCTAGAATTGTGAATATATTGTGAATTTAACAGTGAGAATTACAAAAGCTTGCTGGTTTTGCCTGAACTCTCAATACAAGATGTCTCCATCAAGCTGTCAGATTTTAGCTTTATCAGGACCTTCATGAAACATTTTGTCATTTTACATTGATTTTCATATTCTGGAACCTTCTGAGTAAACTTGACTTTTAGCCTTAGATTGCAAATTATAAATACTAACAATTGAATCTAGAATATTTTAAAGCTTCTATCTGTATGAGCCAAAAGTGTTAAATATGCTTAAGAGAAGACAAAGGGAATTTCACAACCCTTTCTAAGGCTATTCTTGCTTTCTTTTATATTAATAAGTGATACGCTCTCTCTTTACAAACTATTAGTGAAGTAAATATAGATTTCTCTGGTTTCCAAAATAAAGAAAATGATATTTTGAGATGAGGCAGTTAGAAATGAGACATGAAACAATAGCTAATACATTTTGTTTTCTGTCTGTCTTTCCTTCTCCTACCTTTTTGTATTGCTTCATACTGAACCATCTTTTTTTTTTTTTTTTTTTTTTTTTTTTGAGACCGAGTTTTGCTCTGCCACCTACGCTGAAGTGCAATGGCGCCATCTTGGCTGACTGCAACCTCTGCCCACCAGGTTTAAGTGAGTCTCCTGCCTCGGCCTCCCGAGCAGTTGGGTTTCAGGTGCCTGCCACCATGTCCAACTAATTTTTTTTGTACTTTTAGTAGAGATGGGGTTTCACCATGTTTGCCAGGCTGGTCTTGAACTCCTGATCTCAGGTGATCCACCCGCCTCGGCCTCCCAAAGTGCTGGGATTACAGGCATAAGCCACCACGCCCGGCCTGAATATATATGAGAGTGAATGCTAAACTCTATTTACTCTAAAATCCTTTACCATTGCATATACTTGCATTATGGTAAGAGTATGAGCATTACTTTGTATTCTATGCTTTTCCAGTATCATATACACAGTACATGTATTATGTCGGTCCCTGAAGTTACCTTTGTTTGTTTTGAGACAGGGTATTATTCTGTCACCCAGGCTGGAGTGCTGTGGTGCCATGTAGGTTCACTGCGGCTCAACCTCTTGGACTCAAGCAATCGTTCCACCTCAGCTTCCTGAGTAGCTGGGACCACAGGTGTGTGTCACCACACCCGGCCAATTTCTGTATTTTTTGTAGGGAAGAGGTTTTGCCATTTTGCTCATGCTGGTTTCAAACTCCTGAGCTCAAGCAGTCCACCTATCTTGGCTTCCCAAAGTGCTGGAATTACAGGCATGAGCCATTGCATCTGGCCTGAAATTACAATTCTTAATGGCTTTATAGTAAAGCATTTTAATACTACGCTGTACCTCATATAACAATTTCTTTACTGTTTGCCATTTGTATTTGAGTTTTTCCAGTTTTCAGTATACAATAACGAAACATGACACGCCTGTAAGCATCTTTATGTAAATTACTTCATTGTATTTGGGTCTATTTTTTCATGAAATATTCCCAACTGAATGATTATTGAACTAATATAATAAAAAGATGTTTTTAAAATGGTAAGCAGCTGCCAGATTGTTTCTCAGAAAGCTGGAACTGCTATTCGGTGCCATGGATAATATTTCACCATAACAGTACAAAACTTCAGCACTTAATTTTGGGTTTTTTTGGCCAGTTTGGTAGATGGAACTTACCCTATTATTTAAATGTTTTCATCTTTTCTGTGGTTAAAATAGGACACTTGTGAAATGGGGGCATGAATTTAGGGCAGAATCAGAGTGACAGCTTTCCGACAGATGACTTCTTACTCATCGGTGTTATTTTTCAGTCTCTTTGGCTCATTTTGCAACGCACAGCTTAACAGGGTGAAAGTTCCAGATACTCCACAAGGAGGTGGTTTTGAAGAGAAGTTCTGCTTCTGGGCAGAAGAGGGCACTGTTTGTTTGTACTGAGGCAGAGCAACCCTGACCCGTGCAGGGAGAGCAATCACTGTCAGAGCCAACCTTTCACACTTGCGGTCCTGTGACCACAGCTCCATCCAGGCATGACGAGTTCTGTTAAGCATTGAATTTGCTATTATTCACTGAGCTCTGCGAAGTTCCAGCCGCCTAGAAGACCAATGGAGTCATTTACACTGCTGACACCAAGGACTTGGCACCCAGGCAGTTGCACACCACAAGAAGGAGGGCTGGTTTGCTCCAGGAGACGCCAGCCGGTCCTGATGCCTGCAAGGCTCTGGAGAACCAGAAGGTTAATTAGAATTTGATGAGCAGTGAAGGTCAGGAACTTAGAAATACTGGAATAGCAACCAGACTAGGATTGTAAGAATATTTTTGTTACAATTGAGAAGAAATAGCCAAGATTTTTAGGGCAATCACATTTCTGTATTTCTTGTTTTTTTTTCTTGTTTATATTTTCCAGTTAAAAAAGTCACATGGGAAATGCACAAATGCATTATTATTACAGAAGATTGAATCACACTAGGAAGTGCTGAGTAATCTGTAAAGTCTCCTTCTTGCCTCTTCGTTCCACTCACACTCCCTTTCTCAAAGGTCACTGTTGTTAATAGTTTGGTAACTTCATTGTGGGCCTTTGCAGACACTGGTGCATATATACATATTTCTTTTTTTCCTCTCCAAGAATGGGATCTTGCCATACATATTATCCAGAAGCTAGTTCCCCTTCTCGCCGCCCACTGAACCATAAATCTCGTCACTGTTTCGATGAGTTCGAATTGGTCATCTTTTGCATAACTACCTGTGATATGGATTACCATGAATTAATTAACCATTATACTAATGAGACATTCAGGTTTTCAATTTTCGCTGTTACAAATAATGCAAAGTGAATGATCTTGTGCATATAACTCTGTGCATAGACTTCAGTGTTTCTGTAGGATGGATGCTGGATGTAAGATTGCAAGGTCAAATTTTATGAGCACTTAAAGTTTTAATAGATATGGTCAATTTGCCCTCCAAAAGGGCAGAAGATAACTTCTTAAGGGTATCAATATGTGGTCATGAGACTGTTTGATGGTGCTTAACTGAAGAAACTCTTCATGTTGTAGGCCAAAACCTTCAGTGGGCTGATTACATTTGCATAGGTGTCTTCGCTTCATTCCAGTGAAATCATGATGGACTTCTTCCTAAGTGAGAATATTGGGGTTAGCATAAAGGCCTTCTAAACTGCAATGGGCCTCTGTCATATTTTTCTCAGATTTGAGCAGAGGGTTAGGATAAAGGAAGGAGCGAAGTGACTTCCTGAACTGTAGAAGAGGTTCAGGGGAAATGCCCTACGCACCAGCAGGGGACATGAGAGCAGGTCCTATCTGTGATGCTTCATATGTGATTCTGCTCTTGTCTGCCTACCGTCCACACTCTTCTTCTTCTTCTTCTTCTTTTTTTTTTTTTTTTTTTTTTAAGACAAGTGAAAACTTGCGATTTTTTTTTTTTTTTTTTTTTTTTTTGTGACGGAGTTTCGCTCTTGTTACCCAGGTTGGAGTGCAATGGCGCGATCTCGGCTCACCACAACCTCCGCCTCCTGGGTTCAAGCAATTCTCCTGCCTCAGCCTCCCTAGTAGCTGGGACTACAGTAGTGCACCACCATGCCCAGCTAATTTTTGTATTTTTAGTAGAGACGGGGTTTCACCATGTTGACCAAGATGGTCTCACTCTCTTGACCTCGTGATCCACCTGCCTCGGCCTCCCAAAGTGCTGGGATTACAGGCGTGAGCCACTGTGCCCGGCCTATACTATTCTTTGAACCGTAATTAGAACACGTCACATTCTGCTGAAAGCCTTCTAGTGGGCACCCCCTGCAGGTACCTTGGCTTATTAGGCCCCTTTACACTCTGACCTCTTCCCCAGGACGTCATCTTCTACTCCGCTCTCTTCTTCCTGTCTCCCTCGCCTGCACCTCTCAAACCCACAGGCTTCATTCTGACTCTAAACGCACCCACCTGAGGGAGGGAGGGAACTTCAAGCAGATGTCCCGGAGGGCTCTGAAATGTGCCCTCTGCTTTGTGAAGCCTGATAGATCTAACAGAATGCACCGAGTCTGATCGGGGCCGGCAACCGGGAAGAGCAATGAAAGGGCTACGTGTTCCTGAGGGAGAACCCTGAGACCATACTGTAAGAGCTGTGCCAGTGTTTCCCCGGACCAGATGTGGGCCAGAGGGAAGAACTTTTACCTGGGGACCAACAGGGAGGAAAAGAGATCCCAGAAAAAAGCGGCCAGTATGGACTGCCAGGACGGACATGCAAAGTAGCCGTAAAAGGAGTTGCAACCAAAGAAACTGCAGGTGATAGATGTCCCAATGAGGAAATCCCTGAAGAGACCTTGAAAGAGCCTCATTTAGGAACAAGGTAGCTTAACATTTGTCTGCTCAGTTGGGACTTCAGCTTTAAGCATCTGGTAGACCCCCAAAGTCCAAAGACATTTCCCAGCCACGTAACTGTGCTGACTCTTGTCTCTCTCCTTATGCACACCTCCGTCTCCCAGCCCAGCCTTCACAAAGCAGAATACTGATTCTGTATTCTGTGGGAACAGATGAGCAGAGAGAGCAGACAGCAGGAGGACTGGGGTCACTGATCATGCCTCTATCACCCCAGCCACGTGAGCTGGAGAGGACATTAAAAGCAAAGATAAATAGAAAAATTTAGAGGCTTGGTTTCTCCAAGAGACTGGACGGTCGAATTTCCTCATTGAGACTGTGCTTTACACAGGTGAGCAGAAAGTTGCATCACCTGAGAGTTGCTGGGGAGTTAGGGACTTGCCCAGGCCCTGGTCCAGTTGCAGAGAACTCCCACTCCACCGTGTGCAATGCACACTTCTCAGTCTTGGCTGTGCATTAGTGTCGCCTGGGGAACTTTCAAAAATCCCAATGCCCAAGGCTGCGCTCCAGTCCAAATAAATCGGAATCACTGAAGGTAGGGTCTAGGCATTAACGTCTTCAAAGATCCCACATGAATTCAAGGTGTACCCAAATAAAGAGAGATAAAAATAAGGTTGCTTTTAATCATAATCAAGAGATTGTTCTCTATACTGAAAATATATTTGTTTTTACGTTAATCCAGGGCCTTTATAATTCCTGAACCTTTTAATATACAAATTACAGATTTAAAGGTAAATTATAAACTTTAACAATATTTAGGTCATGAGATACCATCTTAAACCAGTTGGAATGGTGATCATTAAAAAATCTGGAGACAACAGATGCGGGAGAGGGTGTGGAGAAATAGGAACGCTTTTATACTATTGGTGGGAGTGTAAATTAGTTCAAGCATTGTGGAAGACAGTGTGGCGATTCCTCAAGGACCTAGAAATAGAAATACCATTTGATCCAGCAATCCTATTACTGGTTACATATCCAAAAGATTATAAATTATTCTATTATAAAGATATATGTTTATTGCAGCACTGTTCACAATAGCAAAGTCTTGGAACTAACCCAAATGCCCATCAATGATAGACTGGATAAAGAAAATGTGGTGCATATGCACCGTGAGATACTCTGCAGTTATAAAAAAGGATGAGTTCATGTCCTTTGTAGGGACATGGATGAAGCTGGAAACCATCGTCGGCAAACTGACACAAGAACAGAAAACCAAATACTGCATGTTCTCACTCATAAATGGGAGTTGAACAATGAGAACATGGACACAGGGAGGGAAACGTCACACACCAGGACCTATCCTAGGGGAAGGATAGCAGGGGGTGGGAAGATTGGGGAGGGATAACATTGGGAGAAATACCTAATGTAGATGACAGGGTAATGGATGCAGCAAACCACCCTGGCGCATGTATACCTATTTAACAAACCTGCATGCTCTGCACATCTACTTAAAGTCTAACAAATAAATTAAAAAAAATATTTAGGTAATCTTTTATCTAATGCTATAAACAATACTTTTTAAAAAAGGGGGATGAGGACTTATAAACACACAAGAATCTAAACAATGTCCTATATTAAGTTGTAAGAAGGCTATCTAGACCCCAAGTTGCCAAAGTAGAAAATATATTAGGACTTTATAATTATATTATAATATGATGAGACATACTCTAATTTACCAATATATTATCAGGTTGATGATGATTTTGAGATCACTGGATATATTAGTTAAGGTTCTCTAGAGAAATAAAACTACTTATCTATACCTGTATGGATATAGATATTTATTCTATAAATTGCTCATGAGATTACAGGGGCCAAGAAGTTCACAATCTGTTATCTGTAAGCCAGAGAACTAGGAAAGTTGGTGGTATAATTTAGTCTGAGTCCAAAGGCCTGAGAGCCAAGAGTACCAATGTCCGAGGGAAGAAGAAGATGAACATCTGAGCTCAAACAGAGAGAGCACATTTGCCCTTCCTCTGCCTTTGTGTTTTATTCAGGTCAATAAGAGTTTGACTAATGCCCACCTGCATCAGTGAGGGAATCTTTACACACTCTACTGATTCACATGCTAATCTCTCCTAGAAACATTCTCACGGACAAACCTGGAAATAATGTGTTACCAACCACCTGGGCATCCCACAGGTCAGGCAAGTTGATACATAAAATTAATCATCACACTGGGCTCCAGTAGCATCACAGAAAGCTTTAATTGGGTTTAGCTGTCTTTCTTCATTACCAGAAAGAAGTACCTTGGAGAAAATGGCAGTTTGGCAGAAATAGCAAGAACCACACTTGTGATATATATTTTTTCATGCAAACTTTCTCTTTGATGGTACTTATTGATTTACAAAAGCCAAGTGTTTGACCTGACTGCATCAGAATCACTTTGGGGACCTGTTAAAAATATTGATTGCCTGGTCCAATCCCAGAACTCTGAACTCTGGTGCCAACCTTTCTGGCAGTGAAGCCTGAGCTGTGATGCTCCCATGCAGCTCTGATGGCCAGCTGCCTTAGGGCAGCCCTGGCAAATGCTGGCTGATGATGAGACCTTAGACGAATAATACATCCAGTGGTGGGGAGAGTAAATTCTTAATTGGAAAACAAACTACTGGCTGTTAAAAGGTGGTATTAGTAACTGTGGGAGTGTCTTTGGAGAACAAGCTGCCTATGGTGCCGTCTGAAAGATTCCTCAATGAATATTTTAGGAGACGTTGGGAGGGTTTTCTGTATTTTTAGTGGGGTGGTGGGGAAGGGGTCACATGGTGAATTTCACAGCAGTTTTCTTAATCTGATTGTATGTTGAAATGATTTGTTATGGAAATAGGAAAGAGGAAGAATTGTAGCCCCTCAATCATGTTTTTTTTTTTTTTTTTTTTTTTTTTTAATTTTCTTTTTGTAGAGATGGTTCTTGCTTTGCTACCTAGGCTGGTCTTGAAATGTTTGGCCTCAATTAATCTTCCTGCCTCAGCCTCCCAAAGTGTTGGGATTACAGGCATGAAACAGTGTGCCAAAGCCTGAGCCATCTTGTGGGACATGAACTCCTTCTGTCTTTCTTGGGTCTTTTATTATCTTTCATGAGCTCCTTTCATGTTCTTCATGAGCCTTTCACCATCTTTCCCCTCAGTGTAGCACAAATAAAGATGAAGAGGCTTAGAGGCCAGACAGTGATTAAATAAAATCCTGCTGCTGCCACCTGCTAACTGTGTGACTTTAGCCACGTTCTGTAATGTTCCTGGGCATTCGTGAATTCACTGGTTAAGGAGGGCTAACTTCTCACTGGTTTTGTGAGAATTAAGTGAGTTAACATATTTAATCATGAACTCAACCAATACTGAGTTCCTTCTATAAATTCATGTCCCTTGTTCTTGGGACACAACAGGTGCTCAGTGAATGATCAGCAGATGTAAATGAAAGAATGGCTGGTCAGTAACTTGTATAGAGCTTCACATCTGTAAGACATGCTAAACTATTTCTGAAAATGGTCTCATACAAAGTTGTTACCAGAAGTCATCTCAGGGAGTATTTTATGTTTTTGAAAGAAATTCTTTCATAAGCTTCCTGGAGTGGGAGTGGAGTAAGTGAGGGTGTGAACTGGTAAGACCATGAATCCTTCTCTGCCTAAATAGTCCCAGTTGATACCTATTGTAATAGCACTCCCTTTGACACTAGACAGTATCCCAGGTTGGACTTTTAATCACTTGGTCATCCTATGTAAGGGTCATGCTGAAATAACATTGTAAGGGAGAGGGTTTCCTGGAGAGTTCTGGTGGTCCTGAGCAGAGTGTGGGAGCTTGGTGCTGGCACAGATTTGGTTGGATAGTTGAGGAGAAGCTGAGCATTGCCTCTCGCAACTTTCCCCACTGAGTGCTCAGTCCTTCTCCTAAATACTTCCTGAACAAGAATAGCCGTTTTAAGACTCACTAACAGACCCACAGATCAGGCTAGCCCAGATGGGGTTACAACTATTTGCTACCTCAACAATAAGGTGGTAGAGTTATTTATCAGAAAGAGAAATGGGCTGATCACCAGGGAGTCCAAACTTCAGTCTTCATGGTTATTTAGGCTGTGTCTGATTTACTTTTGTCCGTCACATTTAGCTGCTGTCATTGCACGTGCCTCTGAAAGGCTGCAGCCAGCCCTGAGCGATATACTATGGAACTTTCCAGTGAGTTACGGTGAATAAATTTCAAGATACTGTAACAATATACCGATTATCTCTTCTGATCTCGAGAATTTCATGCCACCTCCATGTAGATGATTCCCAAATATATACCTCAGGATGGAACTATTCCCAGAACTACAGCTCTGTATATGTAGCTGTGTATTTGATATTTCTTCACAGGTGGCTAATAGACATTTCAAATTTATTATGTCCAAAATTAAACTCAATGTTACCCCAAACTTCAAGTTTTTTCTAATTCCCTGGGAATTCCGTTCTCCCAGTTGTTCATGCAAAAAAAATCTTAGAGTCATCTTTGAATTCTCTCTTTCACTTATACTGCATTTAACATGTTAGCAAATCGAACCCATTTTACCTTTGAAATCTATCCACAATTCAGCTACTTTGAGTTATCTTTGCTGCTTCTGCTTTAGTCTAAGCCACCTTTATGTGTGGTCTAGATTATTTCAGGAGTCTCCCAGTTGATCTTTTTGCTTTCACCATTGGTCTTCTTATAGTTGGCTGCTTCCAGAGCGCTCCTGTTAAATATAATTCACATCATGTCCTTATTTTTTTTTCCTAAAATCCTCCATTGGTTTCACAGGGACTGACCTGTTCTCTCTCTTTCTCCCTCCATCCCAACTCTCTAAGATCATACACTGAGATTCTACGCTTACCTGGCTAAGCTCTAGCTGCATTGGCCTCTGCTGTTTATAGAACAGGAATACACATTTCTGCTAGAAGATTTCCACCAGTTGAGCTTCTGCCCCAGTCTCTACACTTGCTCTTTCCTCTGCCTGGAATGCTGCTCCTTGAGGTATCCTCTCCATTCATCCTTCATGACCTTAGTCAAACATGGCCTTCTCGATCTAAAGCTGCACCCACTCCTCTTCCCCCTTCTTCCTTTACTGTTCTCAGCATTGGTCACCATTTAACATATTTTGTGTTTTATTTTGTATATAGATATATTTACATATTTATATACATATATGTATAAAATGTAATTTATATTTTTTAATGATTTATATATACAATAATAAATACATATATACATATTTATATTATATACATATATGTATATAGTATAAATTATATATATAAATCATTTAAAAATGTAATATAAATTATATATATATATAATTTATATATTATATATAAAACTGTTTGTGCTCCTCAACTTAAACCTGAGCTCTGAGGGCAGTGATTTCTTCTGCTGCTTAATCTGTTTGAGTAATTGCTAGAGTCTCAGGATTTAGTAAAGTGTCTGACATGAGAAGTTTCTCAAATACATTTGCTGAAGGAAAAAATGAATGAGACCTCCCGAATTCAACAGAGATTTATTGAGCATCAGCAGCAGGACTTAGTGATAAACTTTATGATGGACGTATTTTTCTTTTCTTTTTTCTTTCTTTCTTTTCTTTTCCTTTTTCTTAAAAAAAAAAACACAAAAACAAACAAAAAAAAAAACCTTAGGATTATATTAAACTAGAGGATCTTTAAGCGTCTTCCTGCTGGCTAGCGCTCGGGGCCCTTTCTAGTATCATTAATCTACATGTAATTCATGTTTCATGTTTGGATGTGAGAAGTGGCAGGTATCTAACACAAGGCGACACCTAAAACTTTTTTTTTTTTTTTTTCAAGGAAGCTCTTGTCTGCTTCTCTAGGTAGGCAGAGACTGTAAGCACCCTTGAAGCACGTCTGTAATTCCTCCTACTGACTCTCTTTGTTCTGCAAATGTGAAGGGGATTAGTATTGCTCTCTTGGGCAAAGAGTGTAACACTCCTACTTCTGCGATGTTCATGCCTAGCAAAATCTCTGTCTTCCCCAGGTTTACAGAACTCTCAGGAGAGAGTGATGACCCAACTTGAATAAGAGGCCTAGGTGCTTTTAGAAAGGAAAGGGACTGAGTTTCTAACCTAGAGGTCAGCAAACATTTTCTTTAAAGAGCCTGGTAGTAAATATTTTAGATTTGTGAGCTGTATGATCTCTGTCACAATAACTCAAGAACCAAGTTTGCTGTGGTAGCTATAAACAATTCTTAAGTGAATAGGCACTAGTGTATTCCAATGTGGTATCATTTGTGAACACTGAAGTTCATATAATTTTCATGTGTCACTAAATATTCTTCTTTTGATATTAAAAAAATCATTAAAAAAAGTAAAAATCGTTCTTAGCTCACATCAGAAAGAAGCGTACAGTGAGCCAGAATTGGCCTACCGACTTGCTTGTTTGTTGACCTTACTATAAACCTTTGATCTCTGAAATAGAAGATTGCCCAAGGGTTGTGCTGGTTGAGAGATGCACTTCTTACAGTGCGCACAGAGTACTTATGAATCCAATCTTCCTTGGCATGGTGTTGTATTTTGAGGAACACTGGCTTCTGTTCATGTATGAGAGAGGACTGTAAACTTGGGATGTAGTTGTGATGGGCTATGTAGAAGTCTGGCAGCATTGGCATGACTACCAAAATGATGCCTACCCTTTGGGTTCTGTAGGACCAGAGATCAACAGTTATCAGTGATTGGATCAGACATTTCAATAATTTTCTTGGCTCAGAATCTGGGCTAACCACTTTTGAGATCAGTATGCCTCTTGGATGTTTGCATAATTTTGGTAGGGGCTGAGGAGAATTCTCCAGAGGGAGTTACTGGGCATCCTGCCAATGAGGGTATACGGGATCAAGCAAACCGTATTTGTAACCCTAGCTAGTGAAGAGGGTAATATTTATTACACTTTACATTACTCTTTAGTTGCTAGAGACCCACAGCATGGCACCTCCTGAGAGCTCAGTAAGTAATTGGTGAATTGAAGTTTATAGAAACATAAGGCACTGCTCATTCCTTGATTAGTCTCTCTCACTCTCTCTCTCTCTCTCTCTCTCTCTCTCTCTCTCTGTGTGTGTGTGTGTGTGTGTGTGTGTGTGTGTGTGTTAAGAATTTCTGAGATTAAAAGGAAAAGGACAAACATTTATTGATCTACCATGTTTGGGCATGGTACCATGAGCCATCTCATATGTTATCTGCTTTAATTCTTCCTAAAAAGTCGACGTTTTTATTTACAAGTGGTAAATTACCTGTCCAATGCATACAGCTAACAAGTAGTAGATTTCATTTTGGAATGCAGTCCTGTCTGACTCTTGATACTGCCATTGCATTTCAGTAGACAGATGTAATCTATTATTTGTATAATGCAAAAAAAAGGGCATTTGATGTGTTAGGATAGATCAATCCCCTCACTGCTATTAAAACTTAAGTCAAAATCCGTTTCTCCTATTTATGACTATTTTGCAATTCATACAGTTACACATTTAACTTGTAATATGTTAGTATATAGGCTTTGGTAAGACACTTTGAAATGTAATGATATTCATTTATGAGGGTGAATTCTCCCAGAACATTACAGACTCTTAGGTTTGAATTATACTCCATTGTGTATTTATTACTTAAATATCTTTTCTTTAAGTTCAAACACTTAAAAGCATAAAATGCCTCTCATCTCTCTTTTCATCAATGAATCTCTCTCATTATCTTTAAATATTGCTCATAAACCAGACTGCTTACTTTTAGACCCTTTCAGCCTCCCTCTCCCTTTCTCTCCCTCTCTCCATTTTTAATGATCCCATCTTACCACAGTGTCTGGCCAGGGAGATCCATGCAATGAGAGATGTGCTGATTTTTTTCTCTCTTTGGTACTAAAGAAGAAACACTGTTTAGACAAAAGTAGCCTGGTTCTATCCCTGATTTCCTTCAGCACAGTGGCCTAAGTCTGTTGCATCTAGACAGTTTTGAGGCTGTTGGTTTGGATTGGTCCACACTGGGCATCTGAACTTTATGTCTAATACTCAAGTAAGATATTCAAGTTAGTTCTTCCAATACCAGGTATCTCCCCGTAACAATACTAAGAATCTTTTGCAATGAACTTAACAAGGACCACTGAAGGATTTATTGAGAACATTGGAATATCGCCCTTACAAGAGGGCTGTGTATGATTATATAGACCAAACTACAAAGGAAACAGAGTGGTTTGTGATGTCAGTTTCCTATTCCTCTTCAGTAGGAAAGTGGTGATGACGCGTCCATCAGCAGTATGGCTAAGGATATACTTTTTAGCTGTTGTGAATCCTTGCAATGTTTCACACTGTTGTTGTTGCACGTGATGTGGTTTTATTTTAGGGACCTCATACCAAATGTGGATAGTTTTAAGTTCGTGATTACTAACTTCATTATTTCTCTTAAGTCTGTTTTCACTTCTCAGATTATCAGGAATCTTTTGAAGCAGAGTATCTTTGATCTTTTCTGCACTAAGGATGCAGAGATTTGAAAGTGCTTTTGCGAGCCAGGGGCAGAAATGAGATCCTTACATTGCATAGCTGGGTGATAGTTCCTTTGGATTGCCGTTTCGGCTCCCTTGAATATGGGGCTCCAGAGTTTGCTGCTCAACCTCCTCTTTCCAATTATGTGAGTATGATGGCATCTCATGGGAAACACCTAGAAGAGGGCCTGATACTTGATTAGCCAAGAGGCATTAGTTGAATCCGACCCTTGCCAGTTCTTTTGCAGAACTCTGGAGAAACATAAAGTGTGCAAGGGTCCACAAAGGGACCGTGAATGTGCACATGAAAGGGGAGTTAACTCTGTGGTTCCCATGGCCAGCCCTCCCAACCTACCCAAAGGCCAGTTTAAAGAAATGGAGGGACAAAATTGAAATAGGAACTCAAAGGAATGACAGGATTCTAATGAAAAACCAATTAAGGCAGACAGATGGCTGACACACACTTCTGAATTTCTTAAGAATATTTAGAGAAGTTATTTTTGTAGCAATGCCTGACAGCAGGTGTTAGTCACAATCATTTAGAGTGTGTCGTACAGAGCCTTAGGTAGGCAAGCAGAAATACGACATTTTATTTTGTCATTTTTCTATTAAGATGTCAAATATACTTTTTTAACAGCATTTTTAATGATTTCAAAGGACAATTTATCAGCTCTCATCTCAGAGCTATTAACACACTCACTCAGAATAGAAAATCCTTTCCACTTGTTTATAAACCAAGTGTTTCAAGGAAAGAATATCAGGCATCTTATTCTTTTCAGATTGGAATATTTAGGTGAAATATGGGTCTTGCTTGCTGTTTACTACAAGTGATAGAATTGAGGTTAAATTGCCAAATTGTAAATCAGAGCTCCAGGGATCTAATCCCAGCTGTGCAACTGAAATAGCAGTAAAAGCCAGATAAAGTTATTTTAGGTTTCTTGGAACATCATTATCCCATCAGAAGAGAGTTCTTGGGAAAAAGAGCTTAAAGAGTGAGGAAGAGAAAAGTATTCTGTGAAAGAAAATACTGGAGGAAATTTGTTAAATTCTGACAGTCCTACCAATTAATTATATACCCTTTATGTTATCGAGTACTGCCTTGAGGACTTGCAGAGAGAAAGTTTATTTAAAGAATAAAAAAAAAATGAATGGAATGAAGAATAGGAAAGGGGAACCAAAAAACAGAAAAGTAGTCATAGATACATTTAATTGAAAGAGTTTTAAGGGAGGATTTCCCCCTAAATACAAACACTTAAGAGGGAGAAACACTTTAAGAGAACAGATAGATTTGGCTTGTTGAGGAAAAAAAGACAAGATCAAATGGGGTTAATTCAGGAAAATTATCTCATGAATAAATCTTCAGGGGCAAATTAGCAAGTACTCACAATTGATGGCACTGAAGACCTGATTACAAAATGATTTGGATAACTCAAAACATTTTTGTGATGTTCCTTTACCAATGAAGGAGCTTGAGAAGTAGAAAACTGTTTTGAAATAACTCTCTAGAAGGAAGTACAGGGTTCTTGTTCGCTTACTTTCTGTAGCAACACTATGCAATTCAGTTTGTACATATGTGTGTGACAACTGCTGAGAAATTAAATTTTTGCTAGAAAAATGCAACCTTTTATTAAGGGAGATATTGAAAATGTCTAAAGTTAAACATTAATGGAAAATAAAATAAGTACCAAAAGTTTTCAAATTTTATATGTAAATGCAAAATCATGTTTTTCTGGTAAGATATTTGCAGTAATTTTTAATTTAATACAAAGTTGTGAGCATCTACTGTGAGTACCATTTTGAGTACCAAGAGCAGTACACAAAAAATTCACAAAAATAAAGAACTGAAAAATTAAAGGAATATTTCCAGAAGTTATTCCCATCTCTCATTGTTGTAGAATATTAGAGGTTAAACTTTCATGAGCTTCAAAAATTTTCAATGTGCCTAACTTTACAATCAAAGCGATTTTTCTCCCTTATTATCCAGCATTCATGTACCTACCTAAATGTTTGAGTCTGTCTTCTCTTTAGACATCTCATTGTGTAACACCTGAACAACTAGTTTCTGTGTTTTTAGATGGAAGAGACAGCAGAGCATAGAGTTAAAGACTGGGATGTGAAATTCATCCTCAGCAATGATGAAGTCTTCTTCATTATGATCAGGGCACACTTATTGAATAACATGTGAGGACAATCAACAAAATAGTAATCAGAGAATATTATAATTGAAAGGGGGTATGGAGCTTGTCTATCATATCTTCAATATTTTATGGACACAATCCCGGTCAACAAGAACTTGCTGACTCTGTCAGCACTGGGTTGGGTTTTGGAATCCAAACATTGAAAAACATAGCCTCAAAGAGATTCAAGACTTACTCGAGTTTACATATTTTGCTATATCCTTCCATTGGACCCACTCTCTGCATTATTCATATGTTCTGTATCCTTGGAGGCTGACCTTTAGGGACTTCACATCAATAAGATTTCTAACCTCCTGGCTTCCAGCTGAAGCCTGTGGGGTATACTTCATAGACAGTAGGGAGGAGACAGAGGTCAGAATATTTATCCTTATGATTTCTTATGTTTGGAGTTTCCAGGAGTTTGTTGTGTCCTAACAGAAGATTATAGTTTCTGAAAGGGAGCCCTGTCTATACAACTCTCTCCATCTGGGTTCTGATAACTATTCCTTTCCCTTGCTCCTCAGGCTACAGGTGGTAGAAGCACTTCATAGCTACTAAACCCTGTTTCTACATCATCCTTTGTGTTTCCCATCAACACTGCCCACGTCTTTATAAACAGTTTTCTAATTAAACTCTCCTAAACTTGCCCAATTCTAGCATGCCACCTGTTTTCTGCTGGGACCATGAGGGTTATGCATTCTATACAATGACTTTTCAGTTCGCTTGATTTGTCATGTCTCTTCAGATATTTGCAAAATGGATTTTATTTAAGATTTGCAAAGTTCTGATTGTTAAGAGTTTTGTTCATTTCTAAGCCATTGATAGATAAGGGACCTGCAGTAGGGACAAGATGGCAGAGTCCACCTGGCAGCATTGGAAGTTTACATCGGTATACTCAAGTTGGTATTTAAATAATTGGTGGCGCAGTCACTTTCTTTGATTCTAAATTCTATTAAGTGGATTTCTATTATGTGAGAGATACTTGTTTTATCCCTTCTACTATGAAAGTTAAAGACCAAAGTGTCCTTTGGTAGAATTGATATCAAGAGTTTGATTACCAAAGTAGCAAAATTGATAGAAGATGGATCTAGACTTGGGAGAGGTTTAGAAAAGAGAAAAGACAGTATCTGATTTCTTTACCCTTTTCCTTCTAAAACTGTATTAACACTAGCTTATGGTTAAAACGTTTTGATAGTAGAGTGTATTCTTGATCTTAAGTCTTTGATGTCCATTCAAATTATACTACACTTGAAAGTGATAACACTTTATTTGTGATTAAAAATGCCTTGGGAGAAGGTTTTAGATCTTTCTGAAAAAGTTTTGATTTGTAAATAGGGTGAGATATGAGAGGTTTGGGTCCCAAAATTGGTATGTATGTGACAGATGGTGGAGTTCATGGGGGGACTGGACAGTGGGAAAAAAGCAGAAACACTTTCAAGTGCGGGAAAATATTATAAATTTTCCATACTAGAGGATAAGACATAGTTTAAGAAAAAAACTGAGAAGACTCTCTCAGTTACAGATCTAGATGCAAAGGATGACAAGTGGGAAAACAATGAGGAGCTCTTTGAGTGAATTGTATCATTTTCTTGGTCCCAGCCTTTGCCTTATTCAGGAATGTAACATTATAGTTATACTGATTAGGATTCAAGGAAAATTGATACTAGTATTTACTGACTGCTTATAATAGATGAGGTGGTGGTCTAAGTCTTTTACATTTATAAAATCATTCAGTGGGATTTCTGCCAAAATGGCTGAATAGGAACAGGTCTGGAGCACAGTTCCAGGGGGAGAATGATGCAGAAGCTGAGTGATCTCCTCACTTTGAACCGAGGTACCAGGTTCATCTCAATGGGACTGGTTGGACAGTGGGTGTAGCCCAAGGAGGGCAAACTGAGGCAGGGTGGAGCACTGCCTCACCCAGGAAGTGCAACTGGCTGGAGGACTCCCCTCCTACTGAATGGAGGCCGTCAGGAACATTTCCCCTCTGGCACTCTGGTTCAGAAATTGCGCCACTCCCATGGTCTTTACAACCCACAGACCAGGAGATCCCCGCAAAGCTGACAAGCACCTCAAGTTACCAGCACACATCTGAGAGGTTGCTTTGGCTGGTGCAGCAGGTTGTCAGTGAAAATCCGGGTGGTCGTTTTGGCTGTCACCTGAAGCACCTGTGAGACAGAGCTTCCTGCTTTCTAGAAAGAAGGGGAGCTGTAGACAGAGTCAAGTGATACAGTTTGGTAGGTCCCACCCCTGCAAACACTAGCAAACTGAAACCCTCTGGCTTAACAGTTTTGCAGCCAGCACACCAGTTCAAGCTCCACCCAGGACCATTGAGCTCAGGGTGGGGAAGGGTGTCTGCCATTGCCGAGGCAGGTCTAACTTTACCTGAGTAAACAAAAGCCAGAGGAAGCTTACACAGCAGCTGGATTGAGCCCATGGCAGCCCAGCAGACTGTGACTAGACTATCTCCTTGCTGGGCATCTCCAAAAAAAAAAAAGCAGCATGTCGGTGACTTATAAATAAAACCTCACCTTCCTGGGACAGACCACCTAGGAAAAGGGGCGATTGTGAGTTCCACTGCAGCAGACTTAAATGTACCTGCCCAGCAGCTCTAAAGGGAGCAATGGAGTTCCCAGCACAGTACTTGAGCTGCGATACGGGACAGAATGCCCCCTCAGGCGGATCCCTGACCCTGGTATAACCAAAAAGATGCCTCATATAGGAGAGCTCTGGTTGACATCTGGTGGGTACCCTTCTGAGATGAAGCCACCAGAGGAAAGTATAGGCAGTAATCCTTGCTTTTCAACAGCCCCCATGAGTGAATCCCACACAAGCAAGGTCTAGAGTGGACCTCCAGAAGTCCTACAGCAGAGGGGCCTGTTAGGAAAAAAAAACCACTAAAAAACAAAAAGAAATAGCCTCAACATCAACAGAAAGGATGTTCACTCAGAGACCCCATCCGAAATCACCAACTTCAAAGACAAAAAGTAGATAAATCCACAAAGATGGGAAGAAACCAGCACAAAAAGGGTGAAATTACCAAAGACCAGAATACCTCTCCTCCTCCAGGGGATCATAAGTACTCACCAACAAGGGAACAAAACAGGATTGAGAATGAATTTGACTAATTGACAGAATTAGGCTTCAGAAGGTGGGTAATAACAAACTTCTCTGAGCTAAAGGAACATATTCTAACCCAATGCAAGAAAACTAAAACCTTGAAAAAAGGTTAGACAAAATGCTAACTAGAATAACCACACTAGAGAAGAATATAAATGACCTGATGGAGCTGAAAAACACAGCACGAGAACTTTGCAAAGCATACACAAGTTTTAATAGCTGAATCAATCAAGCTGAAGAAAGGATATCAGAGATTGAAGATCAACTCAATGAAATAAAATAAGAAAGCAAGATTAGAGAAAAAAGAGTGAAAAGAAACAAACAAATCCTCCAAGGAATATGGGATTATGTGA
Organism: Saimiri boliviensis; assembly: GCF_048565385.1. NCBI lineage: Eukaryota > Metazoa > Chordata > Mammalia > Primates > Cebidae > Saimiri > Saimiri boliviensis. The sequence goes on along the minus strand of NC_133451.1, from coordinate 147,916,184 downwards.
AAAGACCTAACATTTGATCAGTGTACCTGAATGTGATGTGGAGAATGAATCCAAGCTGGAAAACACTCTTCAGGATATTATTCAGAAGAACTTCCCCACCAAGCAAGGCAGGCCAACATTCAAATTCAGGAAATACAGAGAACACCACAAAGATATTCCTCAAGAAGAGCAACCCCAGGGCACATAATTGTCAGATTCGCCAGGGTCGAAATGAAGGAAAAACCGCAGCCAGAGAGAAAGGTTGGGTCACCCACAAAGGGAAGCCCATTAGACTTACAATGGATCTCTCAGCAGAAACCTTACAAGCCAGAAGAGAGTGGGGGTCACTTAAAAGAAAAGAACTTTCAACCCAGAATTTCATATCCAGCCAAACTAAGCTTCATAAGTGAAGGAGAAATAAAATCCTTTACAGACAAGCAATTGTCAAGAATTCCTAAAGGAAGCACTAAACATGGAAAGGAACAACCAGTACCAGCCATTTCAAAATGTACCAAATGGTAAAGACCATCAATACAATGAAGAAACTGAGTCAAATAATGGGCAAAACAACTAGCTAGTATCAAAATGGCAGGATCAAACTCACACATAACAATATTAACCTTAAACATAAATGGCCTAAATGCCCCAATTAAGAGACACGTACTGGAAAATGGGATAAAAAGTCAAAACCCAATGGCGTGTTTTATTAAGTAGTCCCATTTCACATGCAAAGACATACATAGACTTAAAATAAATAAAATAAAATAAAGGCATGGAGGAAGATTTACCAAGCAAATGGAGAACAAAAAAAGGGGTTGTGATCCTAGTCTGTGATAAAATGGACTTTAAACCAACAAAGATCAAAAGAGACAAAGAAGGATATTACATAATAGTAAAAGGATCAATGCAACAAGAAGAGCTCACTATTCTAAATATATATGCACCCAATACAAGAGCACCCAGATATATAAAGCAAGTTCTTAACAACCTACAAAGAGATTTAGACTCCCACACAATAATAGTCAGAGACTTTGACATTCCACTGTCAATATTAGACAGATCAATGAGATCTGGCAAACTGAATGCAACAGCACATCAAAAAAGCTTATCCATCACAATCAAGTAGGCTTCATCCAGAGGATGCAAGGCTGGTTCAACATATGCAAATCTATAAACATAATCCATCACATAAACAGAATCAAAGACAAAAACCACATGGTTATCTCAATAGATGCAGAGAAGGCCTTTGACAAAATTTAGCAGCAATTTATGCTAAAAACTCTCAATAAACTAGGTATCAATGGAATGTTTCTCAAAAAAAAGCTATTTATGACAAACCCACAGACAATATTATACTAAATGAGCAAAAACTGGAAGCATTCCCTTTGAAAACTGGCACCAGACAAGGGTGCCCTCTCTTAGCATTCCTATTCAACATAGTATAGAAAGGTCTAGCCAGAGAAATCAGGCAAGAAAAAGAAATAAAGGGTATTAAATTAGGAAAAGAGGAAGTCAAATTGTTTCTATTTGCAGATGACATGATTGTATAATTAGAAGATCCCATTGTCTGAGCCAAAAATCTCCTTAAGCTGATAAGCAATTTCAGCAAAGTCTTAGGATACCAAATCAATGCGCAAAACCCACAAGCATTCCTATAAACCAATAACAGACAAACAGAGAGACAAATTATGAGCAAACTCCCATTCGTAATTGCTGCAAGGAGAATAAAATACCTAGAAATACAATTAACAAAAGATGTGAAGGACCTCTTCAAGGAGAACTACAAACCACTGCTCAAGAAAATAAGAGAGGACACAAACAGATGGAAAAAACATTTCATGCTCATGGTTAGGAAGAATCAGTACCATAAAAATGGCCATACTGCCTGAAGTAATTTATAGATTCAATGCCAACCCCATCAAGCAACCACTGACCTTCTTTATAGAAGTGGAAAAAAACACTTTAAACTTCATATGGGATGAAAAGAGAGCCTGCATAGCCAAGACAATCCTAAGCAAAAAGAACAAAGCTGGAGGCATCATGCTACCTGACTTCAAATTATACCACAAGGCTACAGTAATCAAAACAGCAGGTACTGGTGCCAAAATAGAGATATAGACCAATGGAACAGAACAGAGGCCTTGGAAATAGCAACACACATCTACAACCATCTGGTCTTGACAAACCTCATGAAAACATGCAATGGGGAAAGGAATCCCTGTTTAATAAATGGTGTTGGGAAAACTGGCTAGCCACATACACAAAGCAGAAAGTGGACCCCTTCCTTACACCTTATACAAAAATTAACTACAGATGGATTAAAGATTTAAACATAAGACCTACCATCATAAAAAACCTAGAAGAAAACCTAGGCAATACCACTCAGGACATAAGCATAGGCAAAGACTTAATGACTAAAACACCAAAAGCAATGGCAACAAAAGCCAGAATAGACAAATGGAATCTAATTAAACTCCAGAGCATCTACACAGTAAAAGAAACAATCATTAGAGTAATCAGCAATCAATAGAATGGAAAAATTTTTTTTTGCAATCTACCCATCTGACAAAGGGCTAATATCCAGAATCTACAAAGAACTAAAACAGATTTACAAGAAATAAACAACCCCATCAACAAGTGGACAAAGGATATGAACTAACACTTTTCAAAAGAAGACATTTATGTGGACAACAAACATGAAAAAATGCTCATCATCACTGATCATTAGAGAAATACAAATCAAAATCACATTTAAATATCATCTCACACCAGTTAGAATGGCAATCATTAAAAATTCTGAGGACAACAGATGCTGGAGAGGATGTAGAGAAATAGGAACACTTTAACACTGTTGGTGGGAGTGTAAATCAGTTCAACTATTGTGGAAGACAGTGACTATTCCTCAAGGATCTAGAACTAGAAATACCATTTGACCCAGCAATGCCATTACTGGGTATATACCCAAAGGATTATAAATTGTTCTATTATAAAGACACATGCACACATATGTTTATGGAGGCACTCTTTACAACAGCAAAGACCTGGAACCAATCCAAATGCCCATCAATGATAGACTGGATAAAGAAAATGTGGCACATATACACCATGGAATACTATGCAGCCATAAAAAAGGATGAGTTCATGTCCTTTGTAGGGACATGGATGAATCTGGAAACCATCATTATCAGCAAATGGAGACAAGAACAGAAAACCAAACACTGCATGTTCTCACTCACAGGTGGGCATTGAACAATGAGAACACATGGACACAGGGAGGGGAACATTATACACTGGGGTCTGTTGGGGGGTTGGGGGCTAGGGGAGGGATAACAGGGGGTGGGGAGGTTGGGGTGGGACAACATTGGGAGAAATGCCTGACGTAGGTGACTCGGGGATGGAGGCAGCAATTCACCGTGGCATGGTGTACCTATGCAACAATCCTGCAAGGTCTTCATATATACTACAGAACTTAAAGTATAATAAAAAAATCATTCAATTCTCATAAAAAGTTCATGAGGTAGATGTTATCATTGGTCCCTTTTTAGTCCATTTTCATGCTGCTGATAAAGACATACCCGAGACTGGGAAGAAAAAGGGGTTTAATGAACTGACAGTTCCATGAGGCTGTGGAGACCTTACAATCATAGTGGAAGCCAGAAGGCATTTCTTACGTGGAGGTGGCAAGAGAGAATCAGAGCACCCAGCAAAAGGGGTTTCCCCTTATAAAACCATCAGATCTTGTGAGACTTATTCACTACCATGAGAACAGTATGGGGGAAATTGCCCCCCCACCCCATGATTCAGTTATCTTCCACTGGGTCCTTTCCACAACACGTGGGTATTATGGGAGCTATAATTCATGATGAGATTTAGGTAGGGACACAGCCAAACCATATCATTCCCCATGCTAATTTCCTAGGGCTGCCATAATAAAGCACCATCAACTGGGTGGCTTAAAGAACAGAAATTTATTGCCTCACAGTTCTGGAGGCTACAAATCTAGTCAAGGTGTTAGCAGAGTTGATTCCTTCTGAGGGCTATGTTGCACTGTTATGGACCTCTCTCCTAGTTTCTGGTAGCCTCAGGTGTTCCTTGATTTGCTGGTTTGGTCCTGTGTATGTATCTTGGTATGTATCTGTCTCTGGAGTCCAAATTTCCCTTTTTATAAGGACACTAATCATATTGGCTTAGGGCTTGCCCTAATGACTTCATCTTAAATTGATCATCTGTAAAGAACCTATTTCTAAATAAGGTCACATGAGCACATATTGGAGGTTAGAACTTCAACGTCTTTTTGTGGGACACAATTACACCCATAACAGTGCCCATTTTAAAGCTGATGAAACTAAAACACAGAAAAGTCAGTTAAATTGCCCACTGTCACCAAGAATGTAAGTAGTAACAGAAAGTCTGTGTTTTAAGCATGATGCTGGATTGTGTTTTAAGCATGATGCTGGATTGCCTTTTAAGAAGGAAGCCTTGGTTCAGAAAGACTGGATTATAACACAATCAAAATAAGTACTAGGGTTGTGTGTGATTGAAAGTCTTGGCGCCTCCCATTCTGAAGCATTTGTGGACTTGGGTCTCAGTCTTCTAAAATGATTTGAAATTGAGATTTGCATTAGCACCATCTGAAGATATTTCTGTCTGAGGAGACTGGTTAATTGACACTGGAGAAGAACATTGCTATTCTTTTTACTGAATAACCTGCTTTTGAACTTGAAACTTCAGATGAAGACAAAAATGAAAGAATATTATGTTTTCATGCCTATTGGTGTTTTACGGAAATATACTTTAATATAGTAAAATGAGCACATCCAAACTATATAATTTCATGCATATTCAAAAATGTAGGCTGATGTGGTGGCTCATGGTTATAGTTCCAACACTTTGGGAAACAAAGGCAGGTGGATCACTTGAGCTCAGGAGTGCAAGACCAGCCTGGGCAACCTGTCGAACTCTGTCTCTACAAAAAAATACAAAAATTAGCCAGGCATGGTGGCACATGCCTATAGTCCCTGCTACTCTGCAGGCTGAGGCAGGAGGATGGTTTGAACTTGGGAGGCAGAGGCTGCAGTGAGCCAATATCATGGAACTGCATTCCAGCTTAGACAATAAACCAAGACCTGTCTCAGAAAAAAATTATACACTTGTATATTTCTAGAGGACCAAAGTCTTTCACATTATTTTTCATTCTAACCAGCAGGAGAAGTCTTTGATTACAGAGAATTTTGAGCATTTTTCTGATTATATTTTATAGATGTGAATAAAGTAGTCCATACACCAGCCCTTATTTTATTTTGTTTTCATTATCTAAAGTTATTTTTCCAGTGTTCCCTTGCATATTCTTGGCTCAAGCTCATCAATAATCTTAACATTCTGACTTAGTTTTATTGGCCTTGTCCCTTATTAGAGACAACTTCAATAAATGTACCTCCCTTGGTACATTCAATCCATAGCCTTATAAAGGTGTTTGAAGGATTATCATGACTAATTTTTTCCGACCATGGATGCAAAGGCAGCAGGATTTGGAAAACTATATAGAGGCTTAAAACAAGAAGGAGAAAGCAAGATCTGGTGGTAGAGCAGTATGGTGACACCTGCTGTCTACCAATCTTCTGTCTGTCACTTTTCTCCTCTCTTATGTCTCATCTTGCAATGAAGAGAGGGACATATGCTGCTGGTCTTGACAGCACCTTCCTCACCTCTGAGGACAGCTTGATGTAGTCTGTAAGCGATAGAGTATCAATGCTGGTGGTCAAGGTGGAGAGGGAATTTAGTCCTTTGAATTTTCTTTGTTCTACTCTGTGTTCCTTCAAGAATAGTGGAGTTTCAGGAAGCTATAGTTATACATTTGAGATCATGCAGAACATGTCTGGAAAGAAAGTTTAATTGACTCTTAAGATTGTATTCAACTTTGTGATTCTATAATTCATTTTTCAAATAAGTAAGTTGCAATCCTGAGAGGTTAAATAACTTGAAAAATAACATACCAGCAGTTAATGCAGAGCAAGGACTATGACTTGTGATGCAGACTTCAGTGTACCCACTATCACATCCAGAAGCTTCCCATGTCAGTCCTAGATAAGATGCCTTCTGCTTCACTTTTGGACTTTTGTCTTTTACACAGACTCTAGGACCTCTTAAACCCTTGTTAAAAAGTTCACTTACCAACTAAGGGCTAAGTATGCCTCTGTAAAAGGTGAAGGTGAACATGACAATACACAGCACACCTATTTCTCTTCCATTGGCAGGACCACTGCAATCTCAATCAGCAATGACTCATTAACCAAACTCAACAAGACCTGCACTCATATACACTACTGTCTGATGCACTTCAAAGTGCAAATGTAGAAAACAATTTTTCAGCCAATAAGTTTTCTGTTGTAACTATTCATTTGGAAACAAGAAGGAAAAAGAATAATATTTAATTAAAAGTTCAGATTTGTTTTGGATACCAAATCAAAAACTGGGATGTCTCTATTTCACAAGTGCTCCTTCAATTACAGAGATACACTGTGTAGAATTTGCAGTACTTTGTACTGCAGAGTAGGTTGTAATTGGACAGGTGAATTCTCCTCTCTTTTCCTGTTTCCTCCCTCAGAGCTCAGTGGAATACAGGAGCTAGCAGCATGGAGCTCTGAATTGATGCATGCCTAATTACAGCGTGCAGACTGTGTCTGTCTTAGTTCTCCTAAGCAGAATTTATGTTTACCAAAAGACGATGATATCCAGTAGTAAGTAGAAGTCTTATAAAAGATATGGCAAAGAACGTTTGGGTGACCATTAAGTAAACCTTGGATGGCACAGGATATAACTGAGAAGCGGCGTAATTGCCAACTGTCATTCCCCAAGGTCAAAGACCCTTTTATGGATCAGATCTTTTCTTCCTTTCTGCATTACCTAACACACAACTGTGAATATCCTCTTTCTTATTAGTCCCTCTGCAAGCACTGCTGGCTGACCGACTTACAAGCTTGGCCAGGTAACCCCTGCTATATCGCGAGATTTCAACTTTAAGAAAAGGAGCACTTCTTCTCCCAGCTTCCCTGCTCAGCTTTCCGGAGATTTTAGCTCATGTGCTGCAACAGAAAGATTGAAGAACACAAAATTCACTTAAGTAATTTCTGATCTGTAGCCCTTAAGTATGTGTGAGTATATGGTAACCAGTAATGATTTACACTAACATATCTTCATCTGAATTCCAGAATATTTTCTAAGCAATGCTCCATCAATCCTCCAAGCAGTCTCTAACATGGATAGGAAAATGAATGTATTTTCTATGACTCATAAACAATATGGCTGAACTTAATAAATCCAGTTTTACAGATATTGTAATGATGATTCCTCAGCCCTAGCAAAGTCAGAGCAGTCGGTTCACCTTTAGGGAAGTGGTATGCAGATGCAAGGATGTCAATGGATGTATTCCCACCTCATACCTCATGCACATTAAGTATATACTGAGTACTTTATAGTTACACAGAAAATTTCTTCCTTATATTTAAAAAAGGTCTTCCTATTTTTATAAAGGTCAAAAATCACTGCATAGAATTGTAAATTAAAAATGTACATAAGTATACTAAAAAATGAAAGTCATTCTCATTTTCACCCTATTTTTCACTCCTCTGAAGTAATAACTGTTAACAGTTTGTGCATACTTGCAAACACTTTTTCATATGCATATTTATAAAATATAAAGGTCTATGTATTATTTTGTAACTCATTTTTATCACTTAGTAATGCAAGTTGTGATAATGTAAAATATGTAAACCTAATTTATGCCTTTTTTGTCACATTCGTTTCTTTCAGCTTAAAAGATTTTAACCCATACCTCATTAGTGATCATCTCTGCAGTTTCCAATTATTTTCTTATTGCTAACAGTGCTACAATAAAATATTGTCTTGAGCGGAAATGCTACAATAAGTATGCCCATAGCATTGTTTGCAATAAGAAAAATTGTTACAACTCTTTTCGGAGAAGGTAAGTGTGTCTTTAATATAAACTCACGGGGTAATTTCATATATTAGTTTTTTTTCTAGAATATAATAGCTTAAGATAAACATTTGTTATTATTCATTGGATGACATTGATTTAGAGAATCTTTTAGTCTTGGCTAGATTGATTCATGTGTCTGCTGTAAGTGAGCTGTGGATTGGCTAAGTGTTGCTGCTGATCTTAGCTGGGTTCTCCCATACGTCTGGGGGTTGACTAACTGTTGGCCCTAGAAAGCCTCAGCATTTCTCCTAGAAGCCCATCCTGGGCATGTTTTCATGGTGAAACAGAGGGTCACTGAAAGGAAGTGGAATATGTAAATGTTTCTTCAAGTCTCTTGTGTCTTTTGCTACTATACCATTGGCCACAGCAAACTTGAGTCCAGCGTATGTGTGGTAGGGGATTTAGTAACAGTGTGAAAAAATAGAATCATTTTTTTGCATTCAATTTCTGTATATATTTTAACAATTTATGGATATTGCCAAATTGCCCTCTCATGGGATTTTACCAATTTTTGCTACTATCAATGACGTATAAGAAGATTTTTGGCAACAAAATTTAGGCTCCCAGAGTGAAAAATTAGGAACACAGGACAATTTTGTCCTTCTGATTTTTGCTATTATGTTCTAGAACTACTGACCAAATTTACAATGCTTACTGCTTTTTCTATTGCATAGTTTTTCTTAATAATTTATAACATTCACATTCTTTTATTGTAACTTTAATTAAAGCCATAATAATAGTTTTTTTTTTTCGCCTTAGCCATAATTTAAAGGGGATTGATGTTTACTTTATTAGTCTTTTCAGAAAGCAGCTTCCACCTTGTTAAGCTCTGTACTGTGAACCACATCTTAATTGGGTAAATTTTGTTATCAGGAAGGTTTTCAAAATGTGGTCATGCATGTTATATTTTCTGAGATTATTCACATCTAACAATCTCTTTCTATTGCTTTTCTTCATGAATGGGCTGAGGATAAAATTATTAAGTCCCATATTTCCCCTTATTTATCCATTATCTTCTGGAATTGAATGTTTCTAAGAAGAGTTTTGCTATAGATAATCTACTCTTCCTTTTATTTATTTAAAAATGTTAATGAAGCATCTAATGCACTATTCTAGGCACTGAGATTATAGAAATAAACCACACACACATATGCACACACACACATACACACACATATCCCTGCTTTCCTGAAGCTTAAATTCTGGTGAGAGGGCATCATTAATAAAAAGTATAAGTAAAGAATTATCTATGTAGTATGGATAAATAGATAAGTAAATAAAAGTAAAACAAACAAAAATTGAATGGCGTGAAACAAATTAATTTTTTCACAATTCTGGAAATTAAAAGTTCAAAATTAAGGCTCTGGCAGAGCTATCCCCACTCCAAAGACTGTAGAGAAGAATCCTTTCTTTCATCTTCCTAGCAAGGAAGTGGTTGCAGCAGCGTCACTCCAGTCTCTGTCTCAGTTGTCACATTGTTTTCTGTGTCGCTGTGTGTCCTCTCCTCTTACAAGGTCCTTAATTGGTTGACTCTAATCCAGCATAACTTATCTTTTTTTTTTTTTTTTTTTTTTTTTTTTTTTTTTTTCCTCTTTTTTTTTTTTATTGCATTTTAGGTTTTGGGGTACATGTGATGAACATGCAAGATTGTTGCATAGGTACACACATGGCAGTGTGCTTTGCTGCCTTCCGTCCCCTCACCTGTATCTGTCATTTCTCCCCATGCTATCTCTTCCCACCTCCCCACCCCCCGCCCCTCCCCCATTTCCCCCCAACAGACCCCTGTGTGTAGTGCTCCCCTCCCTGTGTCCATGTGTTCTCATTGTTCAACACCCGCCTATGAGCGAGAATATACGGTGTTTGATTTTCTGCTCTTGTGTCAGTTTGCTGAGAATGATGGTTTCCAGGTTCATCCATGTCCCTATAAAGGACGTGAACTCATCGTTTTTGATGGCTGCATAATATTCCATGGTGTATATGTACCACATTTTCCCTATCCAGTCTATCATCGTTGGGCATTTGGGTTGGTTCCAGGTCTTTGCTATTGTAAACAGTGCTGCAATGAACATTCGTGTGCACGTGTCCTTGTAGTAGAGTGATTTATAATCCTTTGGATATATACCCAGTAATGGGATTGCTGGGTCAAATGGGATTTCTATTTTTAGGTCCTTGAGGAATCGCCACACTGTCTTCCACAATGGTTGAACTAATTTACATTCCCACCAACAGTGTAGAAGTGTTCCTATTTCTCCACATCCTCTCCAGCATCTGTTGTTTCCCGATTTTTTAATGATCGCCATTCTAACTGGTGTGAGATGGTATCTCAATGTGGTTTTGATTTGCATTTCTCTGATGACCAGTGATGATGAGCATTTTTTCATATGTTTGTTGGCCTCCTGTATGTCTTCTTTTGTAAAGTATCTGTTCATATCCTTTGCCCATTTTTGAATGGGCTTGTTTGTTTTTTTCTTGTAGATCTGCTTTAGTTCTTTGTAAATTCTGGATATCAGCCCCTTGTCAGATGGGTAGGCTGCAAAAATTTTTTCCCATTCTGTTGGTTGCCGATTCACTCTACTGACTGTTTCTTTTGCCGTGCAGAAGCTGTGGAGTTTGATTAGGTCCCATTTGTCTATTTTGGCTTTTGTTGCCATTGCTTTTGGCGTTTTGGTCATGAAGTCCTTGCCTACACCTATGTCCTGAATGGTTTTGCCTAGATTTTCTTCTAAGGTTTTTATGGTATTAGGTCTGATGTTTAAGTCTTTAATCCATCTGGAGTTAATTTTGGTGTAAGGTGTCAGGAAGGGGTCCTGTTTCTGCTTTCTGCACATGGCTAGCCAGTTTTCCCAACACCATTTATTAAACAGGGAGTCCTTTCCCCATTGCTTGTTTTTGTCAGGTTTGTCGAAGATCAGATGGTTGTGGGTATGTTGTATTTCCTGTGAGGCCTCTGTTCTGTTCCATTGGTCTATGTCTCTGTTTTGGTACCAGTAGCATGCTGTTTTGATTACGGTAGCCTTGTAGTATAGTTTGAAGTCCGGTAGTGTGATGCCTCCCGCTTTGTTCTTTTTGCTTAGAATTGACTTGGCTATGCGGGCTCTCTTTTGGTTCCATATGAAGTTTAAGGTGGTTTTTTCCAGTTCTGTGAAGAAGGTCATTGGTAGCTTGATGGGAATAGCGTTGAATCTGTAAATTACTTTGGGCAGTATGGCCATTTTCACGATGTTGATTCTTCCTAACCATGAACATGGAATGTTTCTCCATCTGTTTGTATCCTCTCTTATTTCGTTGAGCAATGGCTTGTAGTTCTCCTTGAAGAGGTCCTTTACGTTCCTTGTTAGTTGTATTCCTAGGTACTTTATTCTCTTTGTAGCAATTGTGAATGGCAGTTCTTCTTGATTTGGCTCTCTTGAAGTCTATTACTGGTGTATAGGAATGCTTGTGATTTTTGCACGTTGATTTTGTATCCTGAGACTTTGCTGAAGTTGTTTATCAGTTTCAGGAGATTTTGGGCTGAGATGATGGGGTCTTCCAGATATACAATCATGTCATCTGCAAATAGAGACAATTTGATTTCCTCCTTTCCAATTTGGATACCCTTTATTTCTTTTTCTTGCCTGATTGCTCTGGCTAGAACTTCCAGTACTATATTGAATAGGAGTGGTGAGAGAGGGCATCCTTGTCTAGTGCCAGATTTCAAAGGGAATGCTTCCAGTTTTTGCCCATTCAGTATGATATTGGCTGTTGGTTTGTCGTAAATAGCTTTTATTGTTTTGAGATACGTTCCGTCAATACCTAGTTTATTGAGGGTTTTTAGCATAAAGGGTTGTTGAATTTTGTCAAAAGCCTTCTCTGCATCAATTGAGATAATCATGTGGTTTTTGTCTTTGGTTCTGTTTATGTGGTGAATGACGTTTATGGACTTGCGTATGTTGAACCAGCCTTGCATCCCCGGGATGAATCCTACTTGATCATGGTGGATGAGCTTTTTGATATGCTGTTGCAATCGGCTTGCCAGTATTTTATTGAAGATTTTTGCATCTATGTTCATCATGGATATTGGCCTGAAATTTTCTTTTCTTGTTGAGTCTCTGCCGGGTTTTGGTATCAGGATGATGTTTGTCTCGTAAAATGATTTGGGAAGGATTCCCTCTTTTTGGATTGTCTGGAATAGTTTCAGAAGGAATGGTATCAGCTCCTCCTTGTATGTCTGGTAGAATTCAGCTGTGAACCCATCTGGACCTGGGCTTTTTTTGGGTGGTAGGCTCTTTATTGCTGCCTCGACTTCAGACCATGTTATTGGTCTATTCAGGGTTTCAGCTTCTTCCAGGTTTAGGCTTGGGAGGTTGCAGGTGTCCAGGAATTTATCCATTTCTTCCAGGTTTACTAGTTTATGTGCATAGAGTTGTTTGTAATAATCTCTGATGATGGTTTGGATTTCTGTGGAATCTGTGGTGATATCCCCTTTATCGTTTTTTATTGCATCAATTTGGTTATTCTCTCTTTTCTTTTTTATTAATCTGGCTAGTGGTCTGTCTATTTTGTTGATCTTTTCAAAAAACCAGCTCCTGGATTTATTGATTTTTTGAAGAGTTTTTTGTGTCTCTATTTCCTTCAGTTCTGCTCTGATCTTAGTTATTTCCTGTCTTCTGCTAGGTTTTGAGTTTTTTTGATCTTGCTCCTCTAGCTCTTTCAATTTTGATGATAGGGTGTCAATTTTAGATCTCTCCTTTCTTCTCATGTGGGCACTCATTGCTATATATTTTCCTCTAGAGACTGCTTTAAATGTGTCCCAGAGATTCTGGTATGTTGTGTCTTCGTTCTCATTGGTTTCGAAGAACATCTTTATTTCTGCCTTCATTTCATTGTTTATCCAGTCAACATTCAAGAGCAAGTTGTTCAGTTTCCATGAAGCTGTGCGGTTCTGAGTTAGTTTCTGCATTCTGAGTTCTAACTCGATTGCACTGTGGTCTGAGAGACTGTTTGTTATGATTTCTGTTCTTTTGCATTTGCTGAGGAGTGATTTATTGCCAATTATGTGGTCAATTTTAGAGTAGGTGTGATGTGGTGCTGAGAAGAATGTATATTCTGTGGATTTGGGGTGGAGAGTTCTGTAAATGTCTATTAGGTTTGCTCGTTCCAGGTCTGTGTTCAGGTCCTGGATATCCTTGTTGATTTTCTGTCTGGTTGATCTGTCTAATATTGACAATGGGGTGTTAAAGTCTCCCACTATTATTGTGTGGGAGTCTAAGTCTCTTTGTAAGTCATTAAGAACTTCCCTTATGTATCTGGGTGCTCCTGTATTGGGTGCGTATATATTTAGGATCGTTAGCTCTTCTTGTTGCAGTGATCCTTTTACCATTATGTAATGTCCTTCTTTGTCTCTTTTGATCTTTGTTGCTTTAAAGTCTATTTTATCAGAGATGAGAATTGCAACTCCTGCCTTTTTTTGCTCTCCATTTGCTTGGTAGATCTTCCTCCATCCCTTTATTTTGAGCCTTTGTGTATCCTTGCATGTAAGATGGGTTTCCTGGATACAGCACACTGATGGGTTTTGGCTTTTTATCCAATTTGCCAGTCTGTGTCTTTTGATTGGGGCATTTAGTCCATTGACATTTAGGGATAGTATTGTTATGTGTGAATTTGATGCTGTCATTTTGATGCTACCTGGCTGTTTTGTTGGTTAGTTGATGCAGATTCTTGATTGTGTTGCTGCTTTTTTACCATTTGGTGTGTTTTTGGAGTGGCTGGTACTGGTTGTTCTTTTATATGTGTAGAGCCTCTTTCAGGAGTTCTTGTAGAGCAGGTTTGGTGGTGATGAAATCTCTGAGTGCTTGCTTGTTCACAAAGGATTTTATTTTTCCTTCACTTATGAAGCTTAGTTTGGCTGGATAGGAGATTCTGGGTTGAAAGTTCTTTTCTTTAAGGATGTTGAATATTGGCCCCCAGTCTCTTCTGGCTTGTAGGGTTTCTGCTGAGAGATCTGCTGTGAGTCTAATGGGCTTCCCTTTGTGGGTAACCCGACCTTTCTCTCTGGCTGCCCTTAGCATTTTCTCTTTCATTTCAACCCTGGTGAATCTGACGATTATGTGCCTTGGGGTTGCTCTTCTTGAGGAATATCTCTGTGGTGTTCTCTGTATTTCCTGGATTTGAATATTGGTCTGCCTTGCTAGGTTAGGGAAGTTTTCCTGGATAATATCCTGAAGAGTATTTTCCAGCTTGGATTCATTCTCTTCATCACATTCAGGTACACCTATCAGACGTAGATTAGGTCTTTTCACATAGTCCCACATTTCTTGAAGATTTTGTTCATTCCTTTTTGCGCTTTTTTCTCTGTTCTTGCCTTCTCTTTTTATTTCATTGAGTTGATCTTCGACCTCTGATATCCTTTCTTCTGCTTGGTCAATTCGGCTGTTGAAGCTTGTGCATGCTTCACGAAGTTCTCGTGTTGCGTTTTTCAGCTCCATCAATTCACTTATTCTCCTCTCTATGCTGTCCATTCTCGTCAGCAGTTCGTCCAATCTTTTTTCAAGGTTCCTATTTTCTTTGCGATGGGTTAGAACATGTTCTTTTAGCTCATTGTAGTTTCTTACTACCCATCTTCTGAAGTCTGATTCTGTCATTTCATCACCCTCCTTCTCCATCCGGTCTGGTTCCCTTGCTGGTGAGGAGTTGTGATCACTTTTAGGAGGAGAGGTGTTCTGGTTTCGGGAGTTTTCATCCTTTTTACGCTGGTTTCTACCCATTTTTGTGGGTTTATCCACCTGTTGTCTATCTCTGTCCCAGGGAGTTGGAGCTTTATGAGTTTCCGTTGCACTACTGCCTTTTTTGATTTTTTTTTTTTTTTTCAGGTTGGACCCGCCCAGCTAGCAGCACGCCTAGCCTCTGCCTGCCCGCAGGGGCTTTGCTGAGCTGCTGTGGGCTCCGCCCAGCTGCCCTGAGCTCTTCCCTGTAGTCCTTTTTATATGGGCGTAGTTAGAACTGTCTGGGCAATGGTGGCCCCGCCTCTGTTATGGGGGACTCTCTCTGTTGTGGCAGGTTGCCTCGGCAACGGCGGGTTGCCTCGGCAACGGCAGCCTGCCTCCGTAGCGGTGGAGAGTCTCAGTAATGGCGGAGGCCCCTCCCCCACGGAGCCGGACCGTCCCGGTTCAGCTGTGCTTGGTTTGAAGGGCTCAACCCAGAGGGTTTCCAATTACTGTTTTTGTTTTCGTTGTTGTTGGGGGTGGAGGGGTGGGACCAACCGAGCCTGATCACCTGGCTCCCTGACTCAGAGTCTTTTCTTTTAAGTTGAACGACCCCGCGTTCCGGTCGCTTGTTGAAAAGGCGCCGGGATCTCCCGTGCTGCGACTCACGGAGTCGGCTCGAACCGCGGCGCCGGCTCCTGGCGGATTTTTTGCCTAGGAATCTCCTGGCCTGGCTCGCTATTTCAGATGAATGGGCTATTCTGCCGTCTCAGGGCTCTGCTCGCCAGCTAAGAGGGCTCCCAGACCAGTGGTTTTTGTACGGAGAACCGCAGCAACAGGGAGTGGTCACAGCAGCCGCGCGGGCGGAATCAGCCCCGCGGGGGCCAAAACAGCCGCACCGGCTGGGACTGCGACGCTGGCGACCCCTCTGCCTGGGTATCTCCTGGTCTGTGGGCAATAAGAGTTCGTCTGGAAATGCGGCGTCCACTCACCCTCTGCACTTTCACTGGGAGCTGAAGTCCTGAGCTGTTCTTAGGCGGCCATCTTGAAAGTCGGATCTCCTTTTTTTTTTTTTTTTTTGAGACGGAGTTTCACTCTTGTTACCCAGGCTGGAGTGCAATGGCGCGATCTCGGCTCACCGCAACCTCCGCCTCCTGGGTTCAAGCAATTCTCCTGCCTCAGCCTCCTGAGTAGCTGGGATTACAGGCACGTGCCACCATGCCCAGCTAATTTTTTGTATCTTTAGTAGAGACGGGGTTTCACCATGTTGACCAGGATGGTCTCGATCTCTTGACCTCGTGATCCACCCGCCTCAGCCTCCCAAAGTGCTGGGATTACAGGCTTGAGCCACCGCGCCCGGCTGATAACTTATCTTTATTTAACTAATTGCATCTGCAAAGATTCTATTTCCAAATATGACCACACTCTGAGCTTTATGGTGCACCTGAATTTTTGAAGGACACTGTTGAATGTAGTTTAGGAGCTATTGCAGCACTTAGTATTACTGAGTGAAACCTTCAGCAATAAGCACATGAGTGTTGGTATTTGAGCAGTGTATCAGTGAAGGAAGATTTTAAATCATAGTCTGTCTTATCTGCACAGTCAGCTACCCAATATAATCCAAGGCTTGCTTCTGGAGTGTCTCCACAGGTAAAATACAATTAGGGGCCAATGAGAAGAGGATTAAGAGGAACACCCTAAGAGAGGAAAACGAAACCCTTCAGATTCATTAATTCATTAGTTTCCTAGAGTATAAAGACAAAAGGTCAAATTGTGACCCAGCAAAAGACCTACAAAAGGGGAACTGCTCTGTAGCACATGCACAAGGAAACTGATGTGATTGGATATGGATCTAAATAATGCCTTTGCAAGTACTCTGGTTCTACACCTCCAGGTCAAGACTGTATTTGGCTTCTTTCTGTCAGAGGAAGCTCTCACATGAGCCTGACATAGATCAGTGAAGTGGGAGAAAAGCAGCAGTGGTGAGCTAGGAGGAGACACCAGCACTTGCTATTCTACCTCCAGAAAAGTGGATATTCATGATTGCTACCTTAGCCACCACCTGCTCATCCTGATCTCCTTTAGTCACCAATGCCAATGTAGAAAGAGAGATCTAACTCTATGCCTCTTTGCTTGAGCTTAAGTTAGTTTCACAGCCCAAAAGCTTCTGAGAAAACTCTACCTAAGGGGGAAAAGGTATTTACATTTTTACTCAGTTGTTTCATTATATAAGTTGATTATATTTGAAAAATAAAGTGTATTGTTTGCTAGGTAAAAGTGATAATGCTTATTCACTTGCATTTCGGAAGCCTCCTAATGAGGAAATTATAATTCAGGCATTAAAAACTACTTTCTATATTTGAATTACTTTTCATTATTTGTCTGAAACTTGACCGTAAAGATGCTATATAAATCCAATAAAGCATAAAATCGTGCTCTCACACCAAATCTATTATTTCAGTGATTTGAGGCAGAGAAATCTGTTTCTGAACCAAGTCCCAGGTGGTGGGTCTCCCTCATTGTTTGTACTTTGAAGCAGAAAGCAAAGGGAAAAGTCAACTAAGCAATCTCAGTTGCCAGGGAGACACAGCATTTTCTATTGAATGAAGAAGAAATATGTGAACTCTCCACTTTTGTTGACTCACTATGAGTCGATACCAATGATCCTGAATAAATGGTTTGTCAAACAACAGGGCCTTGTTGTCCTTTGCATAGATGGGAACTTTACACAGTGTAAAAATTCAATACTTACCGATTAATTTCTTTGAGACTGTGGCCTTGCTACTATTGCCTTTCATATTACTAGGTAGCTTTACTTTCTATATTTCCTCCCTTCCTCACTGCTTAAGGGAACATTTGCAAGAGTCATAGTAATGACTCGATTCAGGCTAATACAATTCAAAACATGGACTTTGGTTCACATTCTTCCAGGTTCTGAAGAGCTACTAGTTTAGAAGCATGCTAAAAACTATGGACTCCTACAGATGAGCCTTTCCTAATTAATTGGCTTTACACAGTCTCCAAAGACCGCTCTGCTTACTATTTCTACACGGTAAGAAGATGGACTTTTGGCTGTATGGACAGCAGAAGTAAGCAAAAAGAACTCCGGCTCATTCTCGAGGTTCACAAGTTCTGATCATCACAAATAAAACATGAGATGAGTCTGAGACAACAAAATAGAGCATGGGACAGCCTACAAAATCACTGTTACTTCTTCAAATGTGGTGCAATATGAGGCCCCTGATGACGGAAATATGACCACACCCTGACTATATTTTTTTTTTTCTTTTTTTTTTTATTGCATTTTAGGTTTTGGGGTACATGTGATGAACATGCAAGATTGTTGCATAGGTACACACATGGCAGTGTGCTTTGCTGCCTTCCGTCCCCTCACCTGTATCTGTCATTTCTCCCCATGCTATCTCTTCCCACCTCCCCACCCTGACTATATTTTTATCTGCTCATCTCATCAAGCTTTGATTTAGCAACACATGATTAGGCAACAGTTCTTGGAGGATATGGCAAGCTTATAAAACACAGATTCTTGTTTAAGGAAAGGGCATATAAAAGACATCAGGAAGCATTACAAAAGGTTTCTTTAATGTTTATCTGGCCTGTAAAATAATGTTGAGTACAAGTTGGAGACTCAGTAAATAGTTATTTAATGATGGACGGCTCTGTGTGTAGTACACTGCAGTAAGTCTGTAGGAATGAATGCTCATGGAGAAAGGAGGTAAAATGTAAAAGGGAAAGTAATTTCAGCAAAAGCAAGATCTGTGTTTCAGGTGAATTAATATAAAAATGCATGTACATTTCCTTTAGCAAAAACATTGATGTTCACAAGTGCTCAAGATTCCTAATTACTTTTATGAATATAAATGGCTAGACCTTTATTACCTGATTGATTATCAGAATTGATTTCTCTGGGTAGTTCATTTCTTTTCTCATTGATTTAAATGCCCTTTGGAAGTTGAGCTAACAGATTAAAAAAAAAAAAAAATGTCCTTACCAGATGGAAAACTGCATTCTGGGATCCAGGATTCTTAGCTCTTTGGTTCATTTAGTGTCTCTTGAAAGTCTTAAGGATGAAGGTAGGGAAACTTCAAAAACATGAGAACTGAAAATTCTGGGTGTTGGGTTTGTCCAGTTCTGCATCAGCCTCATTTTACAGATTCTTTGTTACCTTGCTTCATTTTCCTCCCTTCTGTGGCCTTCTCAAAATTGTCAGTTTCCTGGACGACTCAGACACCAGATCTATATTGCCTAGCTCTTGCTGAAGATTTCAAAGAAATATTTGTCTATTAATCCACGGTGTTGTTAAATTGCAACCAAAAGCAAGCCTAGAGTCTCCTGGTTTAGGTTTTGAGAGGATTGTGAATGTATAAGTTCAAGACAGGTGTGCCTCTGCTTGGAAGTAGACAGAAAAAACTTCACACTGCTGAATTAAGCTACAAAATCAGCAGTAATTACACACCTGCTTGTTTTTGTCTTACCTCCTAAAATTTCAAAATGCACTGACATTTTAGTGAATATATTATAAAATACACTTAGCTAATGTATTTTACATTGTCTAAAATCTTAAAAGAGATGGCTGAGACGTGAGTGACAGAATTGTGTTGATGCTGTAAGCTCGACACTGGAAGGACAAAAAGAACTAGCCTTCATATAACCCTTCTCTATTCCAACTCCGTGCTAGATGCTTTAAATAGAGTATCGGGTTTTACACTTAGAACAACTCTTTTAAGTGTTAACATTATTATGACGTTGGACCAAATGAAATTGCCATTTTTGTAGGTCAAAAATATTGCATATTGGAAATTTCAAATGGTTCGACCTAATTTCTTTTTATGGGGAAAGAGGGGGAGGGAGATATTAAGTAATTTCCCAAAATCGCACAGTTTCAAACCCAAGTTTTATGATTCCCAAATCCTTTGTACTGGGCTGCCTTCCAAAGAGGCTGTTGTTACTTCCCTGTTGATGCTGGAGAAGTCATTCAAGATGTCTGCACCATGATTTTCATGCCCCCAAGTGACCTATTAATACCCATCCACCTACTTGATGGGGTTGTAATTAGGATCACATGAACTTCTATGTAAAGCTGCTTTGGGGAACGTGTATTAAAAATGTAGTACAGTTCTGTTTTTCAGTCCAGGAGTGTGCTCAAAAGATATAACATCAACTAAAATGAAAAACGCCAAACTTTTCTTGATATAAAATATGTCTTTATAGTTTCTTCCCTAAACTCTTTTAAATTTCTTCTAATTGGGAAAAATGTTTTACTGCAGAGAATGTCTCAGCTTAGGAATTTTGCTTTTAGCAGCCAAAAAGATTAAGACTGTATAAACATTACACACTGGGCTTTTAGGGGTTAGTTAAGTGTATTTGTCAAACAAAAGAGAAAACTTTTATTGGAATGTTCAAGAAATTTGAGTAATTAATTTATGGCATCCATAAGATCCAGTATAGTTTTTCTTAAATATCATAAATACTCAACAAATAGAAAATGAATGATGTAATATAGAAAGCAGAGAGAATGAGAGATTTAAAAAACACCCGCACTGTAAACTCTAAATAAATCCTAATAATGCCTTTTTAGTTCTCTGATTTTCTTAAGATTATCTTACTAATGAAAGAGTATAATGATGTTTAGAAACTATTAAAATGAATAAGAAAATTTGTTTTATTTGAGTGTGTGTAATAGGGTTTGAGTGCATATTTCTTCTTTTTCTCTTAAGTGTCCCTAGAGCACATATGCACCAAGAACCCCACTATACACTAATGAAATAATGGTGACAAAACAGACAGGCCGCCCCAATTCAACTACATTGTACTCGGGTACTCAAGCATCTCTGCCTGGTAAACTGATTTCATGAAAATTTCTTTGAGTAGATTCTTTGAGCAGAGCTTATAGAGGATGAAAGGAGGACAGTTGCCATATGAATTATAGGTGAGGAACATTTATAGGAACAAGAAATTGTTTGAAGACTTAGGGGCATGTCAGTCCTTAGCTGATGAAAATCATGATGTTTGTGTGCCTGACTCCTTCTGCCTGGAAATCACAGGTGAGCATGTTAGAGATTTCAGGAAGAGTATGGTGTTTAGCGAGAGAAGCACTTGCTGTGTAACAAACGTCAGCCAGCAGGAATGAGCACATCATAGCTTCAGGTTACCAGACATTGATTCTCTGTTTCTCAACCAACTAATACTGGGACTTTAAAAAAAAAAAAAAAAAAAAAAAGAGAGAGAAGAAAGAAAGAAAAAAAAAGAATAATTAAAAAAAAAAGAATGAAGGAGAGGAAGAAAGAAGAAGAGAAAGAGGGAGAGAGAATGGGGGTATTGCTTTATGGCCTGGGCTAGAATGCAATCTAAAAATGGGTATGCCTATAACTGTGCTTAATAATGGAGACACGAAAAAAATGAGGGAAGAAAATAACAAACAAGCAGCCAACCAATATTTCATTTAAAGCTGTAAGTAGGTATGATGTGGTACTGATAAGAGTGTGTATTTTGTGTATTTAAAGTGGAGAGTTCTATAAATGTTAATTAAGTTTACTTGTTTCGGATCTGAGTTCAAGTCCTGGATATCATTGTTAATTTTCTGTCTCATTGATCTGTCTGATATTGATGTTGAAGTCTCCCACTATTATTGGGAAACTTAATAATAATATATGTGAGTATAATACTGCCATTTAATGTTAGCTGGCTGTTTTGCCCATTAGTTGATGTAAATTCTTCATTATGTTGCTGCTCTTTACTTTTTGGTATTTTTGGTATTTTTTAGAAAGGTTGGTTGGTTGATACTGGTTGTTCCTTCCTATGTGTAGTGGTTCTTTCAGAAGCTCTTGTAAAGCAGGCCTGGTGGTGATGAAATCTCTGAGTACTTGCTTGTTCACAAAAGATTTTATTTTTCCTTCGCTTATGAAGCTTAGTTTGGCTGGATGTGAAATTCTGGGTTGAAAGTTCTTTCCTTTAAGGATGTTGAATATTGGTCCCCACTCTCTTCTGGCTTGTAGGGTTTCTGCTGAGAGATCTGCTGTGAGTCTGATAGGCTTCCCTTTGTGGGTAATCTGAGCTTTCTCTCTGGCTGCCCTTAGTATTTTCTCCTTCATTTCAACCCTGGTGAATCTGATGATTATGTGCCTTGAGGTTGGTCTTCTTGTGGAATATCTTTGTGGTGTTCTCTGTATTACCTGGAGTTGAATATTGTCCTGCCTTGCTAGGTTGGGAAAGTTTCCCTGAATAATATCCTGAAGCATATTTCCCAGCTTGGATTCATTCTCTTCCTCACATTCAGGTACACCTATCAAGCGTAGATTAGGTCTTTTCACATAGTCCCATATTTCTTGGAGACTTTGCTCATTCCTTTTTATACTTTTTTCTCTAATCTTGTCTTCTTGTTTTATTTCATTAAGTTGGTCTTCAACCTCTGATATCCTTTCTTCTGCTTGATCAATTCAGCTATTAAAACTTATGCATACTTTGTGAAGTTCTTGTGTTGTGTTTTTCAGCTCCATTAATTCACTTATATTCCTCTCTAAATTGGGCATTCTTGTTAGCATTTCGTCAAACCTTTTTTCAAAGTTCTTAATTTCTTTGCATTGGGTTAGAACGAGTTCTTTTAACTCATAGAAGTTTCTTATCATCCACCTTTTGAAGCCTGCTTCTGTTAATGGAACACTCGTTCTTCATCAGGCCTTGTTCCATTGCTGATGAGGAACAGTGATCCCCTGTAGAGGGAGAGGTGGTCTGATTTTGGGTATTCTGAGCCTTTTTATGCTGTTTTCTGCCCTTCGTTACAGATTTATCCATCTGTCATTTTTATAATGACCGTCTTTATAATTGGGTTTCTGAGTGGACATCCAACTTGTTGATTCCAAGTGCTGGAATCTGAGTAACCCACTGCGTTGGCTAAAACAGTGGCATTAAGATTGATGGTGCTTTTCTGACTCTGCACCAAGAATCGACACACCGAGGCAAAACTGCCTCACCGGCCACAAGAGTCATGCTGGCAACCCGTGGGGCTTCTCTGCTGGGAATCTCCTGGTGCATGAGCAACAAAAATTTGTCTGATAGTGCGGCATCCTCTCATTCTCTGCACTTTCACTGGGAGCTACAATCCCGAGCTGCTAGTGATCAGCCATCTTGGATCGGGATTTTTTTTCATGGGGACTTTTAACAGACCTATATTTGCCCACATTTTCAGTAGGATATCCTGTAGCATATGTAGTAACTGATAAGTTTAGCACAGGTGGTAAGTGCTATTTACATATTACTTAATCACAGAAAAATTTTAAAGATGCTTCTCATGTCATAAAAGAGTTGGTATCTATAAAAGGTGAGCAAATTTCTTTTTTTTTTCTTTTCTTTTTTTTAGATGGAGACTCACTCTGTCTCTAGGCTGGAGTGCAGTGGCACAATCTTGGCTTGCTGCAACCTCTGTCTCCCAGGTCCAGGTGATTCTCCTGTCTCAGCTTCTGGCATAGCTGGGACTACAGGCATGTACTACCATGCCCAGCTATTTTTTTTTTCTTTTTGTATATTTAGTAGAGACAGAGTTTCACCATGTTGTCCAGGATAGTCTTGATCTCTTGACCTCATTGTAAGGCCGGATGCCTCGCAGAGAGTTAAACGGACACATCCATCTATCTCCTTGTCTGATAACCACGTCATCACCCAAGCTCGTTATCTGGCCTTGCCACATGGCTTCCCTGCACCCGCTTCCACATACCAGACCCAAGCCCACATTCAGCACTAAATTATGCATTCAACCCCCAGCTCGCTCTTGATAAACCCTGCAGAAAAATTTTTTAAAGAAGCCCCATCAGACCCTGCCCAGTAGCAGTCTGCTCTGTATGCCCCTGGAAGGCCTGCTTACCCAAGGTCCCGCCTGCCTACCCATGACCACTAGCTCCAGGTATTTCCTGCTTCTTAATAGCCAATAAGATTGCCTTCACTTTGTTTACCCAACAGCCAATCAAGGCCCACCTACCCGAAGTCCTATCAACCTACCAATAACAACTAGTTTCAGGTACTTCCTGCTTCCTAACAGCCAATAAAATTACCTTTGCTTTGTTTCCCCGATAGCCAATCAATTGCCTTCCCTCCCATAAAACCCCAAGACCTGAACAGCCAGGCGCAACTTCTCTGGCCCTTTCCTGGACCCCAGAACCTCTCCCGGGAGCTGAATAAATTAGCTTCTCATTTTCTCATACTTGCCTCAGTTTCCTCATTTTACATTGGCAATAAATCTTACACTCATGATCCACTTGCCTCAGTCTCCCAAAGTGCTGGGATTACAGGCCTGAGCCACCACACCCTGCCAAAGGTGAGCAATGGTCTGCTCAGTGTATGAACTTCTACTTATTAAGACTACTCCACAGTTGAATACTCTATTAATAATGAGTAATACAGAGTGATTACTAACAAGTTCTATATATCTGATTAGAATATAGATTTAGGCTATAACAAAGTCTGGGAATACAAGCTTGAATATATTACCCAATATTTGAGAGGTGTCTAAGAACACATGAATGTGAGGATCTTGTGCAATTGACTAGAGATTACATTATGTTGTACACTTAGAACCAGAGAATCTATCAAGGTGAAAATCTATCTGGGACATAGGCCAGTGTCTGGGACATGGTCCAGAATATTCCTGGGCAATGGCAGGCAGCAAGTCAATGTTGTTCATATGCTATATGTACATGCTCTGAATGGATTCAAGTCCTGATTTGCACTTTTAAAGATATCCACTAATCAAAGCTGGGTGAGACTCACTATTCAAGTGAGACCTGAAGTCATGGCTGTAGGGTTATAAAAGGCTGCACAGATCAGTAACAGCTATTATTTATGTACACATGTGTGCCTGCATACAAAATAGGGAATAACATAACATTGCATCATTTAAATTACAAAATTAAATATCACACTCATGAAACATTTATCTCAGATGTAACTTTATGAGGGGTCACATCCTTCAAAACAGCTTTTAAAACAATTTATAATTGAGTTTTACAAAGTATGAGACCAGATTTATTTAGCCTGATTTTTTTCTCTAGATGGACATTGGTAGTAAAGCATTGTATAAAAGTGACTACTTCAGTGGAGGATATCCTACAGAAAGAAAGATTTTAATAGGAACTCACTGGATGTGGGAAGCCACTGGCAGAAGTTAGTGGAAGTAGCATGGATTTTGGAGGTGTTGTTTTGCTTATATGACACTCTTAAAGTCATACTCCTTTTTCCCTCCACATGGTTCTATTCATATCTTTCACAACCAAAGTCTTCATATAGTAATTCAAAAGGCAGAATAAAACTTGCCATCCAGACTTGAGCTTGTTCAGATTCTGTTTCTGCCCTCTTTGGGGGTGTAACTTGGACCAGAATGAATGGATGGGGTTGGTAAGTGTATGTAACTGTAGAGAAATCAGCTTAGGGTTGGCCATTTTAGCAAAGAAAAATACAGGACACTCATTCCAATTTAAATGTTAGAAAACAGTGAATACTTTGTTTAGCATAATTATGTTCCAAATATTGGATGGGACATATTCATACTAAAATATATTTCTTGTTCATATGCATTTCAGGTATAACCAGGCCTTCTGTATTTTATCTGTCAGTCCTTACTTAGAACTTCAGTGAAGAAAGATACCATTCAAAGGGTGACAGAGTTTTGTTGATGATGTTGTTTTGCACAGTAATATTTGATTGGCCCTCATTAGATAATCAAATATAAAGGAAAATGGAGTATGCACTCAGCACCTTGAGCACAGTTTCACAAGAATTATTCTGTGGCTTGACAAAGACTCTTAAGACCTTAATATTCAGAGAAGGTAGTTGGGTAGGAAGTGGTAAGTAGGCATGTTTACACAGGCCTAGGAATCTCCTGAGAGAAAAGAAATTCAGATCCTCCCATGACAGTTACTGGAAGGCTCCCCATAATTAAAGCCTGAATAATGAATTAAGATGATCTTGACTGTTGTCTTCCTGTAGATCAAGATACCTAAGATCTTGAAATGGGAGCTACTGTATGGGAAAAAGAAGTTGGCCTGGTGGCATAGATCAACTAAGAATTTCTGTCCCTTAGTGCCACTGGCTGAAAACTCTTTCAGCTAGTCTTCCTGGCAAAGATTGTGCTATGGCAGTAACACCAAAAATGTGAGGAGTAATCTTGTGAAGCCAGAGTGTTCATTTTTTTTTTTTTTCAAATACAGGTACAACACTAGAAGAGTAATACCTTTTCTTATACAAGCACTCCTGTGACTGGCAGGTATTTGTGTCAGCAATACTCACCTCACAGGAATAAACAAAGTTGCAGAATTATCAAAAATAAAGTTTAATGGGCTCAGGTTTATTTGCCAGATTTCTTTTTTTCCCAAGTGTTGATTCCTTTGGAAGCCCATCTACCCTCGCAATTTGGCTGTTAACTGCCTTTTCTTTGTCTCAGTTGAACAAACAGTTGAAATGCTTTACCATTTTGTTCCCTGGATCTACTTAGCCCTCACGTACAAACAAAATTCAAGGAGTGGTAGTAGGAGATGTCGTATTTGAATATGTGTGTGGTTGGAGGTGGGTGGTGTTAGGGAGTCAGTAAGGAGATCTACATCTTAACCCCACCCTCAGCCAACCCCATTCTTATATATTCAAAGTGACTAGTAACTGTAAATTTTAGTTTCCTTTCATCTATTAGCAACAGCCTCAAATCAGCTATTTAACTTTAAATCTAGAGAGGGGAGCTCAGAAAGAAAGAGGTAGTAGAGTTTTTCTTTTTTTTGCTTATAAGGTAATTTTTAGTTTTTTGGGAAAGAAAGGGTAGAACGTGGCAGGGAAGTGGAATCAGCCCAATTTTCCCACAGAGCTGATGTTTTTGGCTTTTTTTCAGTAAACATAGAAATTCATCCTGCCAGTGTTAAAACTTGAGAAAATTACATTTGTCCTATCTGAGTTCCTTTCTCAGGAAACCAACCGTCAGGTCCCCCAGATCCTATCAAGGACCTGAAACCGACCAGATCCTTACATCTGGACTATGAGATGCCAGACCCCTCATTCATCATAGCTACCTAACTGACCCCCTGCTTCCCTTTGACTCCTTTTCCTTACCCCTCCCTAATTCCTGTTTTCCCACCCATGGCTACATTTTTTGCCAGTTACATGAATGCCTAATTTTATTTAGGGAGATAGATTTGAGACTGACCTCTCATCTCCTCCATGACAGTCCCCAGTTAAAGCCTTCTTTTCTGGCAGTACTCATCTTCTCAATGACTGACTTTCTGTGCAGCCATCAACAAGACTAGACTGAACTCCTGCAGTTTCAGTAACAGATTTTGGTTCCCTGAGTGGGAACACATGGATCAGCTGTCATGGACCTAGGAGAGTCTCAGAAGTCCTCCTAGGCAGCTTCCAGACCCTTTTTTGGCTGGTGGTGGGTCTCCTTCTCTCTTTTCTGACCCTGCTGCTGCCACCCTCAACTGTGTTCCTGGTTGCCTAGAAAGAACAGCCTTTGAAGTTTATCGTCTGCTTCCAGATGGGTGTCTTTTGTGGATACTAGACAGTGGGATCTGCTCCTCTCAATTTGGGAAATTCTAAAGAAATTTCCATGTGGACCTTGAACAAGCCCAGTGATTGAGAGAGGAAAGCACTCTGCCTGTTTCAGTTTTGACACTCTCAGGTCTGGTGGATTGCTGCAGCTGTTGGATTAGGTTTTGGTGATTATTTGTGAGGGTCAATATAGCCACAGGAAACCAGAATTTGATAAACTGATACTCTTTTGTAATACAGTTTGGCCCCAGTATTCCTTGGAATCTGGGGAAGTTTGGCCTCTCCGTGGGTCATATTGCTGAGTGAGAAAGCAGGATAGAATTCTGTGTATCCACGCTTTTAGGCTGCTGTTCTTAGTAGGATCATGCTGGTTAATGAGATGTTGTTCTGTGGTGCTGTTTGACCCCTGTGTTCTTTGGAGTCAGGGGAGATTAGACCTTTAAAAATCAAATTACTATGGAAACTGCTTTACCCCAAATTTTAGTTTACAGTGTTTGTTAGGTTACTTATTGGGGTAAACAAAGTTTGGCCATGTGAACATGTTTGTAAACTGCTACCTCATGGCTAGTGTTCTGAAGTAAAAGCTATTGGATTATTACGTGTGTATATGCATGTTCAGATATGTTTATGCATATTTATTATGTTATATACTGTATCTACTAAACTGACTTATGAATAAAACAGCACTCATAAATTAAGTAAATAAGTTAAAAATATTTTTCAAGTTCTTGTGACTTAAGCAAATCTTTAGCAAACAACCAAGCTTTAAAATTATAGGTAAGATAAAAATAGAAGTGTCTTCAGAAATGTTAGAATGTATTTTTGTCTGTGTTTTATATTTGTCTCAGTTGGATATTTTGAGGTGTCATGGTTTGGCACAGAAAGTTGTAAAACTATAAACTCAGCCAAAACAAAATGATCTTTGTGTGCCTTGACAAATGAGACTATTATAATGTTGTTAGTTTAGTAGAAGCAGCTGAATCTTCTGAATGATTGGCAAAAATACATACGTATTTAACTGTAAGGTTCTTAGGTGAGCACCTTATAGTCATAGGCTATAAAGAAATGGTTGACAAGGAAATAATTTGAAACAATGACTAGCTTTGTTTAATGTCTCAGTTTTCAGAGGTAATTACGCTGTTAAAAATGAAAGAATTGAGTACATGCAAATGGGATAAATGTAGGTGAACTGACTATGTAATGCAAAATCTTAAAATTGTTTTTGATGTTCATTGGATGTCTGAGTTATCTCTAATTTTGAAAGGACTATGATATGGGGAAATATGTTTCTAAAAATTATGGAATTGTCTCATCTATAAAATGTTAATATTTTACAGACAGTTCAGGATTTCTGGTTTTGCTTTCACTAAAATTTAAGAAGACAAAGAGTAAGAATTATAGTTAATGTACAGTTCTGTACATAAAATGTACCAAAGAGGATGTGTTCTTACTGGAAAAAGAATAATTTTGCCTCATTAATTTAAGTTATTGACTTGAAAAGGTTTTATATCCAACAAGGTAGAAAGGAACAGTAAATAGGGAAGAGAGATGTGAAGAAAGTTACAGGTATATAGATGTATTTTTGGTAAGAAAGGTTACAAATAAAAGAGAATAATTTTGTAAGAGACAGGATCTTGTATGGTGAATTTTTGTCCTGAAGTAAAATGACTGTTTTTTTTTTTTTTTTTTTTTTTTTTTTAAGAAACATTAGGACAAAACAAAGTCCAGGTAGGTCATATATAGTCTGTGTACATTATATGTAGTTTCCCCCCCTGTTTCTCTGTGTGTCTGTCTTCACACATGTACAGAGAAAATAGAAAGTTGACAAAATTTATATAGTAAAATATTCTTTAAAACCTGATAGAAAAATTGGAGAAATTTGGCTAATTAACAGTGCTCAAAAAGTTCTTAGTCTTGATGAAAGCAAATTAAGAAATATTGTAAAGACATACATTGGCAGTTTGACAATTCTTCTTTAATATAGTTAAGCATGAAGCCAGATTTAACATGGAGACAAATTTCTTATCATATTTACATAATATAGTACAGATAGTATTAAGATAGTTTTGGTATAGACGGTATATGCATAGTTCTGTGTAGATAATATTCACACTAAACTCCTTAGTGGTCACATGCCTGTGATTTTCTTAATGGCACAAAATATATGGTGGTATTCATTCGTATAATACATATTTATTCATATAGTGGTATACATTAATTTGTTTACCACGAATGAGATATCCATTGTGTTTCTTTTAGATTCTGGATAACACTGTATCCTCAAAGGTAAACTGCATAGGAGAAGAATTTGATGTTTTCTTGTTTGTTTTTAATTTTCATTTATTTACTGTTTGTTCTTATTTAGGTTTCACTTATATATACATATAAATATGTATGTATACATTGATTTTTTTTCTAGTTTCTAATGGAAAGTTTGTATTTAATTTTGTGAATAGTTATTTTGTTTCCTATGCATTTACAACAGTTCATTTGCTTTGTCTAAAGTTTCTAAGCTACCTTTGTCAAGCCTCCAAAAATTAATAGAACACATCAGCCATTTTAAATTCAATTTGTTTTGCTTACCTCTGATGATCTTGAGAGCTACAAGAGCTTAAGGTTCCTGGCAAAACATAAAATTAAATTAAAGACTTACTTTTGTAAGTTCTGAACAGAAATAGTACATTGTTAATTTTGTTATTTGGAAAAGTAGGTAAGAGTAGAAATATTTAAATATAGTGTTTATTTTCAAGATAATTCAATTAAATCATCAATTTAAGTTAGTTTCAGATCATTTTCTTTAGGTAATGAAAAAAACCTGTGATATGGGTACAAAGTTTTAATGTTCAAGAAAGACTGGCCTTATCCTTAGAGAAATCAGGATTTCTCTCAAATTACTTTAGTTTGGTTTACCATTACTAAAATTACGTGACATTCACTTGGATTAAGTAGTAATTTTAAAAAGCAAGACTTCCCAGTGATTTTTTATTTTAAGCCTTTTATCACTGTTAGACCTTCGGGTATCTTACTTGAAAATAAAATAGGTACAAGGTTGCACTGTTTTGAAGATTCTAGTGATGAAAAGTATCTAATCAGTTGTCAGTACTGTATCCAGACATCAATGTTGGAAATTTGTGATGATGTACTTTTAAATCACTGAAAAGAAATTATTGTGTGCTTGTTTTTACTTTATCCCTGTTTTGTTGTATAATATTTAAGTGAAAGAAGCCTATCTTCATACTGAATTTCCAAAACTGATATTTGTTTACCATTTTTTAAATGACGTAATTGTTTTACTTTGATCAGTTTGCCATAGAATATCTCACATTTTTGATGCTTTCGGTCACAGTTCTGTCACTTGCATGCTAGTGACAGACATATGAAAAATCGTCAAATTAGACATATGAAAGGAGTAACCTGATGACTTTAATACAATGGTTTGAAGTAATGACTAGATGGCAAATTAGTGTTTTAATTTGTGACATGTTAGAGAAAATGATAGGACTTTCTAAAGTATAAATGTCTGATTAACTAATTCTTGTGCTAAGTGACAAGACTTTTACTCCTGGGTCTGAAAATAGTACTGACTCCTGCTAAATTTTGAGCATTGATACTAGTCAAAGCCTCATCTTCAGACTCAGGAGAAGGTTACGGTCAAAATGAACTGCTTTCATGAGACACAGGTCAGAAATTAAAACTATTCAATTCCTCCAGGCCTAGGGAATATCACAAAAGAGGTGGGCAAGTGAGATTATAAGGGCAGATTCTGAGTGATAAAATTAGTTCAAAGTTTTTCTGTAAATTAAACATTAACAACAAAAGCACAGTGATATAAGGTCAGTGTCTGGACCTCTGTGTTGAAACAGCAGGGTTTTTTTGAAGCATTAATCTGCTCTTTAATAGAAAATTGTAAAGGTTATAAAAGGTTTATGGAAATCCTATCTTTTGGTCAAGCTAATTGGAATTAAATAGATTTGTTTATAAGTGTTTATTAAAATTAGCTTTCACATTAATAGTAAACCATAAAAGGGTAAAATTTGGTTATCTCATTTGGACAAAATTTTTGTGTACCATTAATAGGAGATGATTCTCTTTGGTGCAGGTGGGGAATTAGAGAAAGAAAGATTGTATTTCAGAAGAAAAATATAGTATTATTAATAGAATAAGCTTTGATTCCTGGGTGACCACCAGGTCACTCATGGTACAGAGCTGCCCACAACACTTCTCCTAAGCATAAGTAGCCAGAAAGATCCGTGACCAGATTCCTCAAGAATGAGAAACTGACAAATGGGACAGGAAGGGGTACTGAAACAAGCCCAATTTTCTCATAGAACTCATGATTATGATTTCTTTTAATAAACATAGAAATTGATCCTTCCAGTCATAAAACTTGAGAACATCACATTTGTCTGAGTTTCTTTCTCAGGAAGCCAACCATCAGGCCTCCTCAGGAAACTGAAACTCACCAGATTACAGCATTTGGACAATGAGATGCCAAACCTCTCACCCATCATTACTGCCTAACTGACTATCTGCTTCCTGTTGACTAATTCCTCTTCCTTGCTCCTCCCAAATTTCTGTCTTCCCATACATGGTTACATTTTGTTCCTGCTACATTAACTCCTAACTTTAGTTAATTAGGGAGATAAATGGATTTGAAACTGATTTCCCATCTCCTCTGCTGTAGCACCCATCCAATTAAAGTCTTCTTCCCTGACAATCCTTATTGACTCAGGGATTGGCTTTCTATGCAGTAAGCAACAGGTCCTCGACCAAAGTCCTGGTGTTTGGTAAAAGAAGTGTGATATTAGAGTGTGAAATGCTAACTACTTGTGACTTGAGTCAGATTTTTAAAAATTCTAGGGACCTTGCTTTTTCCTTGAACAAGATAAGAAATTTAGATTGTTTGGTTTGTAACTCTGAGTGGACATTAAAATCAACTGGAAAGTATCCAGAAAAATACAGTATACCTCAAGACGACCATATTATTTACTATCCAATGCCCTTAAAGAAGAAAGGAGCAGCTAAAAATAATAAACAGGCACCAATTGTTCTGTAACAGGTGCCATATAGAACTTTTCCCCAGGGAAACTGGAATGTATTTTCTCCCTATGAATTCCTAGAAATTATGTCTTAATTGGTCTGGAATGGGCTCAAAAATCTCACCAGATGATTCCAAAGAGCAACTCACTCTTGAATCACTGGAAACTCCTACCTCTTGAAGTCCTTTGCACTCCATCTAATAGGACCTTGCCTCTTTTGTACCATAAAACTAATAATTGACGGTGAATAGGTATCTACATTTTGAGTTTTGTATTTTACCATCAGTTGGCATTATTCACTACCTTTTTTTTTTTTTTTTTTTTTTTTTTTTTTTTTTTTTTTTGAGTCTAGTTTCTTTCTTTCCTGTGACTATACAGACCAGAGGAAGGCAAGAATAAGAATAAGAGGAACATCCTGAGGCCTATTTTGCTTATTTTTCTTTTATGAGAAACTCAATACCAAATCAATTTCTCTGAAACCATGACCTACCACAGAGAAAGTAGATTAAAAAATTATTGTGCCCTCTGGGAAGAACATGTTTACTTATTCCTGGATTCAGGTCATGTTAGTGAACAAGGATTAATGGCACATCCAATTAAGGTGAGCACTAAGGATCACAAGTGAAGTATTGCTCTGACAATTACCGGCCACAGCATCTCAGCATCTCAGCTTGCCCAGGGAAGGCACTGAACAGTCAACTTTCTTCGATGAGAGAAAACCACACTTGTTTAACTGGTACTCTATCTGGTAATGCAGAATTTTTCATTGCTCTTTATTAGCCTCTGATAAGATACTACACAAATTTAAAATCTCTGAAAATGATGTGCCCATCAGAGTATTTATGCCATGTCTCTGATCTCCAAAAGGGTGGTCGTTAGTCATGCATGTGTCATGCCATGCCATGCTATTTATCCATTCAGGTGTTATTGGATAAGGGTGGACGAGTCATTGAATTAGCAGAAAAGGTGACAAGATAATACAATTTCCTTTCTCTAAAACATGAACTGAGAGGGAAGACAGTTAATGGGTGGAGATGGAGCAAAATTTACAGGTTGTAATGTAGCAAAGAGTGGGGAGACTTTTAAGGGTCTCTTGCAACCCAAAGATATAAACAGTCAGAAACTACGAGAAAGCAGATGCAGCGTTGTTGAAAGTGTGGTATATGAACATTAGTTTTGTTCTGATAACTAGTCTGCAGTAAGCAAAGACTAAGAGAAGAAGCTAAGCTCTTAGACTGCATAAAAAGTTAACATTGCTATGACATCCAAATATATAGCTTCGTGTTTTATAGAAGTACTGGCCTATGATGGATTGAGATGTGGGGGAAGGATGCTCCTTTACTGCATATAATTTGAGAAGCACTGGATTGGAAGATGATGGACTAGTGGGTCATGGTATAAGAAGAAGGAACCACTTAGAGAGTGTAGAGTCATGCTAATGGCTGCGTTTTAATGAAGATTTGTGAATGGCTGTTGCTGAAGCCCTTCGAACTAACTTGATCCTCAAACCATCCAACCATCCTATTCTGTTTTTCTTGAGGTCTAATCCATGACATTTTCTATAATTTGAATGAGTTTCTGTTCCTTGTAAGTAAATGGAAGAAAAGAAAGGAAACATTTACAAAGTTGTACTGGGGGTTCTAACTTATTGTACCATAGAATTGATGAATATTGTTGCATCTTTTGGGGGGTATATTAGGTTGTCGTATCATTTTAAATTAGAAATGAAATATTTAACAGTGTATTTACTTCATGATAATTGTGTTGTTTGGACTGGTGAGGCCAAGAGTAAGCTGTCAGACAGGAGAGAGAATTATATGGCTCAAAAGAAGAAAATACTCATCGTAATAAGGAAATCAACTGTGAAGGAAATAACAGAATTAAAAAAAACTACTAAAAATAGGATAAAATATTTGCCAATCATGTATGTGATACTTGAAGAGATATTTAAACAGCCTTTTTACTCACATCACAATAGCCAAGAGATGGAAGTAGCACAAATGTTTAACAATAGATGGATAGATTAAAAGATGTAATATGTACATACAATAGAATATTGTGCAACCTTAAAAAGAAAGGAAATTCTAAAGCATGTAATAAACATGAATGAATCTCAAAGACATTGTGTGAAGCAAAATATACCAGTCACAAAAGACAAATACTCTATGAATCTACTCATATGAGGTACATAAAGAAGTCAACATCATAGAAGTGGAAAGTAGAAAGGTCATTGCCAAAGGCTGGGGAAGTGGGAGGCAGAATTAGTGTTTAGTGGATAGAGAGTTTGAGTTTTGCAAGATAAAAAGTTCTTGAGATGTGCTGCACAACAATGTGAATATACTTAACATTACTGAACCATACATTTAAAAATGGTTGAAATGATACATTTTATATTATGTTTTCTACTGTAATAAATGGAAAAAAGAAAGAGTCTGGGCATGGTGATTCACATTTGTAATCCTAGCATTTTGGAAGGCTGAGGCAGGAGGATCACTTGAGGTCAGGAGTTTGAGACCAACCTAGGCAATATAGCAAGACTTCATCTGTATTAAAAATTTAAAAAGAATTAGCTGGGCATAGTTGCATGTGCTTGTCCTAGGTACTTGGGAGGCTTACGTGGGAGGATTGTTGAAGCCAGGAGTTCAAGGTTGCAGTGAGCTCTGATAGCACTGTACTCCAGCCAGAGCAAGACCCTGTAACTAGGGATTTCAATAATTCTGCTGAGAATTCTTCTTTCTTTGCTAGCCTTAGTAAAAGAGTTGAGTGAATGGAGGTCTAGGAGTTTTTACCTGTCAGAGACACAGAGTCTGTGTAGCAGGTCAGTCCTAAGTGTGGCGAACCCACATAGAAGGTGGGTCATATGTTTGACCAACAGCATGATGGGATGTTTGGAATGGTTCAACATGGCAGAGAGGACTGATTGAACAAATAATAAGAGAGATGGCAAACACAACATCGGAATCACAGGGAAGCCAGGATGCAGGTGGTATCAGAAATTACTATTGATAAAGCAATTCCATACTTCCTCCCCTCTTTGAACTAAAAAAGTCTGGGATATTTATAGATACCTCAGAAGGAGTAAGGGCTGACATCCTGTTAGTTTTTCGGCAGAGCTCTCAATCTATTGGATCCACAAAGTTTTTAAATTCAAGAACCACTTGAGTCACCTTTACAATTTGTTTTGGGCATAATGAAACATGTAGACCCAGTCAGAAAGAAGGGAGTTAGGGCACTCTTAGCTGTGGGTATGAGGATAAAGTTAAGAAGGTGAATTGAGAGATTAAACAATTAGGAACGGCAGATGCCAGACTTAAGAGCATGAATTTATCCTATAGGCCATGAGGAGCCAATGAAGATTGCCATGTAGTGTAACGACATACATTACTGTATAATATAGATTTAGGTTGGATCCATGTGTACAGGATGGCTTGGGGTTCACGCAAGAGGATCTGGCATAAAGCCTTTTCGAAATAATGGGGGCCTTGATCACAGATGTGAAAGAGGAATGCTAAAGAGGGACATGAAGAAAACAAATATTAGTAAGACTGAGGACAGATTAGATGTCTATTTAGACTTTAAACTCTTGTATTCACTCTAACTGTTAGATAAAACATGTATTAAGCTACAGTTTGATTAGTTAGTATGCAGAGTGAGTTAAATAGACCATAACATATCCTTCAAGAGTTTTTAATTCAGAATAGGCAATCATATTTTTTAAAAAGTACACAAAGCAAATTCTGTAAAATCTAATTGATTTAAGAAAAGTAATGACTGGGAAGAATCACCTTAAATAGTATACATTCTGAGTTATAATACATTTTAAATAAAATGTAGCTTTATTGATTTCAAGTTTATATAGAACTATTCTAGATTAATATTAAATATATGAAGTTCTGTTTTATTAACAGATAACATTTAAAAATTATTATTATTAATAGGTAATGTTTTTCTAAATAATTTTTAATCATAAAATTTGCCCAATCCATTAAAAAGTTTGGGATAAATTTGATCTGAATTAAGAAAGTCCTTTAAAAATATGTAATTATATTTGATACAAGTGTAAGATAATTTAGAAACCCAGATAATAATATCAGATTCTGGGAATAGGATGTAAACATTTTTAATGGTTTATCAAATCATCTGGGCTGCAATTCTAGAGGAGGAATTCAAGTTGTTTCTGGAGTAGAAGAAGCAAAATACTTGTAGGTTTGAGCCTGTGGCTCCTATATATTTGTCGTGGACTGAATTGCAACCCCACAGAGTTCATATGTTGAAGCCAGTACTCTTTATATAATTGGAAATAGGGCTTTCAAGAAAGCAATTACGGTTAAGTGAGGTCATAGGTTTGGGCACTAATCTAGCAGGATTGGTGTTTTTATAAGAAGAGAGAGAGATACCAGAGTTTGAGAACATGGGGATAATGTAGCTGTCTCAAACCAGATCAGTTCTGAACAAGATGTATGTTGGTAGTCCTTTTGGGATTCTCTCCTCCCCTTAGCTAGCTGAAATCTTAGATGGTTGAATTTACATTATAGCTTCATGAATTAACTGAACTTACTTAATTTAAAAGAATAGTGAAACTGGCTAGTTTTCAAAGCCTCTAATATGTTCCTCTATTCACATGGATCTGTGTTGTCATAATTAAGATGTTACCACCCAGCATGATGGGCAACATAGAGATCTGGAGTATTTCTTCTTCCATTTCTTTCTTTCTTTTTGTTTCTCTGTCTTGTATTATTTTGAAGAGAGTCTACTTATGAACTTAAAAGGCCTAAGAAAAATTAATGTTCACAGAAGTAGATGAAGTATATATGCCTTAATAGAAAATCTGTTGTGAAACCCCATCTCTACTAAAAATACAAATTCTAGCTGGGCATGGTGGTGCGTGCCTGTAGGCCCAGCTACTTGGGAGGCTGAGGCAGGAGAATTGCTTGAACCCAAGAAGCGGAGGTTGCAGTGTGCCGAGATTGTGCCATTGCACTCCAGCCTGGGTAACGAGTGAAACTCCATCTCAAAAAAAACAAAAGAAAAGACAAGAAAAAAAAATCTGTCATATGGTTTGCATTTGTTTCTTGTATTTATTTTTAAACTTTGCATTAAAGAAGTCAACATTTCTGTGGCCTTGGAACTAGACCCCCACTTTCCGGGAAAAGTGATTTTTATGGCAATTAGATGGCTTAGACCAAAGCTTTTAACAACTCAGAGCCTGTCAAACAAGAAGATACTATCTCAATTCCTTTGTTAGAAAAGAAGATTTAAATTTCATTATTACTTCTTATCCATTTGGGAAAATAATACTTCTGGTAAAAATGTCATTACTGTGTACATTAACATTGAAGATTTGCACATATAATTCTGTCATACCTCCTCTAAGCCCAGTCAAGACAAAGGTTGAAAATTGGGAAACTATTATTGAAAGAGGAATCAGTCAGAAAAATGCTTGAGTTACATGTCTTCAGATTTTAATCAATTAAGTATTTAATAACTTGCTTATTTATTTTTATTTACTAGGTACCTGTATCATATATAACACTATGGACAAATATAATAAAAATCAAAACATGACAATACTAGAAATAGTTTACTCTAAGTCAATTTCCTTCCAATAATTTTGGGGCAAATTGACAAATTCTGATTTTTGTTGTTAAAGTAACTCTTCATTTAAAGCTGTTGGTGATTCTAGCCTTCTCTTGAATTTTATTAGAAAGGCTTATGATTGTGGCTTTGAATTTAATTTTACAAAGTAAGATTTTTCAGATTCATCATAAACTACAGACTTTATTTCCAAGGGAATAAATCATAAAAGATGGAGAGTAAATATTCATATTCCAGTTCCTAAAATGTCCTTTAGATGTTTCTGTTTCATATCTCATGTGGTCCAACACAGCCGCACTGGGAAAGACATTGCCTGAAGCTGACTTCCTCATAAGTTGAATTTGTCCTCAAAGGACAAACGAGGCTCTTTGAAAATAGAATTTGACAAAGTTAATGAAAGAAAAATGTAGATGATGGCATGAAAATATATCATTACTACTTCATAATACTTTTATATAAGCCAAAACATCATATTATAATGGGGAGATGTCCTTTTCTACTTAGCTTGCAGGCAATTCTGTTGCATAATACAAATTTAACACTATTTGGTTTTGTAGTACAACTGTCTTTTTATTGGAGGATATTCATTCAAGCTGATCTTGAAAGAATCTTGAATGAAAACTAGAATGAAAGCTAAGATGGGATTTTGATAAAGGAGGACTTAAGTAAACATTTAAATACTGTGCATTGATAAATCTTAACCTTTCCCCCTCTTAACCTACAGAATGTGAGTAGCTGTGGCTTAGGTCCAATAGGCAGTGTATTAGGGGATTTCTCTCTGGAGTAGTTGATTGGCTCAAGGGAAAAGATCTACATACTCTGACATTTCCGAGTTTTAATCACCCTGTGATGAGGTCCACCAATTAAAATGTTCTGACACCCAGACAGAGCTACTGATTGGCTATAAACTTGAATAGGTATCCAGGGGCCACTAGATATGTGAAGAAAGCATCTCATTTGATAGTCAGAGCCAAGAACAAGATGGAAGGAATTCAGGAAGTAAAGACAGTGTAGGAGCAGAAGAAAAAAAGTGATAAGATAAACCGAATTCCTCAGAATACATATTTTATTCTTGAAGTAATAACAGGGAGCTATAAAAATAACAGAATAAGAAATTCATAAGCAAAATATTTTTGGCAGAGGTAAAACATTTAATAGAAATGCAAAAATATGTTAAGATTCTTCCAGAAAATTAGAACAAAAAGAGAAAGATATAGCAGATAGGAAAGAAAACATTTTTTTTTTTTTTTTTTTTTTTTTTTTTGAGACGGAGTTTCGCTCTTGTTACCCAGGCTGGAGTGCAATGGCGCGATCTCGGCTTACCGCAACCTCCGCCTCCTGGGTTTAGGCAATTCTGCTGCCTCAGCCTCCTGAGTAGCTGGGATTACAGCCACGTGCCACCATGCCCGGCTAATTTTTTGTATTTTTAGTAGAGACGGGGTTTCACCATGTTGACAAGGATGGTCTCGATCTCTTGACCTCGTGATCCACCCGCCTCGGCCTCCCAAAGTGCTGGGATTACAGGCTTGAGCCACCGTGCCCGGCAAGAAAACATTTTTAAAAAAATTAGTTGACCAAATCATGGTCAAAATTTTCAACTATTACATCTTCAAGAAAGAGAATAAAAATCAGAGAAAGAGAGGGGAAAATATTTTCAAGAAATATGTGGGAAAACTTGTGAGTATTGAAAGCTTTGAATTTCAGCCCTTTGAGTGCCCAAAAACGAATGACAGAAAATCTTCATCAACACATAACGCCATGACATTTCAGAACTGTGAGGATAAAAAGACAATCCTAAAAGCAGCTAGGTAGAAATAACAAGTCACATTCAAAAGATGGTAGTCAAACAATGGAGAAGTCCCTTCAAACTTGTGAGGAAAAATGAATTACAACTCAGAATTCCATACTCAGCCAACCTATCAATCAACCGTGAATGTAGAATGATATTTTCAAATATGTGGGATCTCAAAAAAATGTTCATATTTCTCAGAACACTATGTGCCTCACCAAAAAGAGGACCAAGAAAAAGAGAAAGTCTCTGCATCCAAGTAAAAGGGGATACACAACAGGAGAGGGATGAAGGGACCGTCTAAGCAATGGTGCAAGGAAGTCCCAGCATGATAGTTGTGTAATGAATCGGAGAACAGTCAGTTCAGGTCAGAAAAATTAGCCCAGAGACTAATTCAAGACGTATGTTTCCACACTAAACAGAACTGATGTATTACTTAGTGCTGTACATTTGATCACTAAAAATTATATTTCCAACAAATCAAAGATAATCAAAATACTATTTTGTCTTCTATTGTCCCTTTATAATTTTTTAGTGGTAGATTTTATTTTTTACCCCTTTTCTTATGAATGTATTCTCTAGAAGTCTACATACCCAATTAGCTCACTCCGAGAAGCTATAAAGCTCTGAAAGCAGAAATAGACTGGCCTTTTGCCAAGCCTGTTTCTTTTTCTTCTGTTGCACAAACATAGCGTTTCCCAGCTTCTCCTGCAGTTTGGCATGGCCACATGACTGAGTTCTGGACAATGCAAATGTAAGAGGAAATGACATGGCACTTCAGGGTCTGGCTCGTAAAAATTCTCGATACAAGATACTTCATGTTTTTTCTCCTAACAGATTCATGCAGAAATGAACTCAGTGGTCCAAAAGCTCTATGTTAAAGATGGTGCAACCATAAGGTGGAAAGAGACTGGGTCTCTAAATCACTGCTTGGCACTTGGAGCTTAGTCACCTGTCAGTCAAGAACAGATATTTCAGATGGTAAAAAAGTACGGTTCTATTGTCATGACATCACAGCACATCTAGCAAAACTGTCCTCTGGAACCTGGAATGCAAACCATGTTTCTAGTCAGTCTATAGGTCTGTGAAAGCATTTGGAAAGTCAGTCATGGGCTTTACCTTGTGCTTCCAGCGAAGTCTTGTTAAAAAGGGATGACCTTAAGAAGACTTAGCCATTTTGAAAGCAGAAGTGAAAGTGAAAAAAGAAAAACTAGCAATTTGGGCCCTTGAATTTGAGACTTTTAGTCTCAGATATACTCTCAATATGTCAAATGCACTAACCAGTTCCAGACTCTAAATGAAACTGCTTTTAGTTTGATATTCAATCTCCACAGCTCACCTGAGGTGGACCAGCTGCTTCCTGTGGGAGAAGGGCAGGTAATTTTTCTACCCTCTTGTCCACTTATACGCCACTTATAAGCTGTTGCTATGTGAATGGGATCAGAGGCCAGAAAGGAAAAGGAAGCAGGGAGTTTTATGCTAGCTCTGATACAATTGTAAAATGGGGAGATGTTTGCAGGTGATTTTTCCTCTTTGGGTTGCTTTGGTGGCTCTGCAGGGTCACCCCCTGTGGGGCTCATCTGGGTGCAACCACTGCAGTGTGGAAATGCCTCTCTAGTCCTCTACTCAGTCCCTGGGTTTAGGGAACCGCTATCCACTGTCTATTTCTGTTACAGGTTCGTTACACTTCCAGAGCATCTTCTTGGGCAGAGCTAATGGTGACCCCCAGCTAACTCTCTCTTTAGGTCATCTCCTCCACCAGAAATACT
Source organism: Saimiri boliviensis (assembly GCF_048565385.1). NCBI lineage: Eukaryota > Metazoa > Chordata > Mammalia > Primates > Cebidae > Saimiri > Saimiri boliviensis. Next base: position 147,874,800 of record NC_133451.1, on the reverse strand, counting down.
TTACTGCCCAAAGAGATCACCAGCTGCCCCTCCTGCTCCAATAAGCCTGTTAGACGCCAGTCTCACCTTCTCTCAAGCTCCGGGAGACTTAGCTCAAACTCTCCAAGTTGGCCCAGTGAAGCCCTTTTTGCAAAGGATAGCACTCCATCCCCACCCCCTTGGAGAAGATGAAACTCAGCCTAGCAACACATGCACACACACACACACACACACACACGCACACTTCTTAACAAATTGTTCTCCTCTCTAATCTTTGAACACTTTTTTTTTTTATTATTATCCAGTGGTTTTGTAGCCACCCAACTGGTTCTCTGATAGTCCCTTTGGAAATCTACATTTTGGTTTGACAATTCTCTTTGGATTTCATATATATTGTGGTGAAACTTCCAATTTACTGTTAATGACGAAAACCTCACAGTTTCCTCTACTCTCAGTGCTTCATTTCTGACACCAAATATGTGGGATATGTTTTTTCCACACCAATCAGTTCTCTGACTCTCTGGATACCACCTGTGTGTTCAACAGTTCAATTACGATACTATCTACCTTGCGGTTATTGCAGATCCCTCAGTCCCACAAGACTACCCCCCGACCCCACCACCCACCTCAGCTGCCAGTGGCATAGAGTGGATCCCCACATTACCCAGAACATTTATCCAACTTGGCTACAAACTGAAGGTTTCCACCACTTTCTCCTGAGGTTTGGTAATTTGTCATGATGGCCCACAAAACTCAGGGAAACACTCATGTCTACTGGTTTGTAACAAAGGATATGATGAAAGATATAGATGAAC